>NW_021145346.1:0-44820 GCF_002837175.3 Physeter macrocephalus
GTGGGCAGTATAGTCCCAACACCTCATTCATTCATTCACTCATTCATTCATTCACCACCCCTTCTCTGGGTGGACCCCTGCTCCCGTCAGCCACAGAGCCCACCCCGAGAAGGAGCAGAGAGGGCATTATGGTCCTGTCCTAGGACAATGTCATGGTGACCTGTCTCTCCCCCACCAGCCACTTCCCTTCCTTGTACCTCAGTCTCCCTCTCTGTAAAATGGGCAGAAGGGGGTTGGCGGTCAATAGTCCCCAAAGGACCCACCATCCCCACTCAGTGTGACTGCCATGGGGAAAGCTCCTGGTCTTGGGGTCAGGCTGAGCTAGCTTTGAATCTCAGCTCCTTGCCCAAGTCACCGTCCTCTCTGAGGCTCAGTTTCCCCGTGCCGGCCTGGCAGGACTGCAGAGAGGAAGGCAGGAGGGGACTTCCGTGGAGCCCTCAGCACCGCGCCCAGGGAGTGAGGACGGTAATGTGGAGGACGTGACAGAGGTGTGAGGTCCCTTCTAGGAAAGTGGAAGGAAACTGGAGGGAGCGGGGCAGGGGAGGAAAGAAGTTCAGGCTGGGAGGGCAGGTGCTGGTGGCTCGGGGGAGGGGTCGCCCCGCCTACCGGCCCACACCCAGCTGCTCTAGGGCCGGCCCGCTCACGCTCACGCTCACGGGGCTCTGAGTCACCTCTCAGCCTTGAGGGATTCTTGGGAGGGGCATGAGGCGCAGCACGTCCCGTCCCAGATTGGGGCAGGCAGGAGCGGGGAGATGGAGGGTGGCTTTCAGCACCAGCTCCTCTCCGCTGATGGGCAGCCCCACCCAGAAAAAGCCCCAGCTGTCTGGGCACCAGCTAAAAGCCCTCTTGGGGTTCAGGCACCCAGAGCCCGCCTCGTGCTCCTGGAGCCCACGGCTCCGCGTGAGAGACAGACCTATAATTTTATCCCAAGGCACAGGGACTTTTTAGGTGCCAGGCCTGGCCTTCCGGCGGCAGTGACCCTGGGCCCAGCTCTCTGCTCTCCGAGCTGCAAGTTGGCACATCTGCAAAATGGCCATAAATAACACTGCTCCGCCCTGTCTTCTAGGCTGCTAAAAACAAGAGGAGCACAGACTGCCCAAAGGCCTCCCTGAAGTCAGATGGAGAGGCTGGTGGAGCTAGGGGTGCCGCAGGGGAGCCTCAGGAAGGAAGGGACCCACATTCTTGCTGGGCAGCTATGCCCGGATTGGCCTTTTGGAAGATTCTGGAGGGTGGAGGACTTGGGGTCTTACCTATCAACCCCACCTGCCTTAGTTTGCCTCTCTATCGAATGGGCACATTCCATCTTCTTCCTACAGCAAAGTGTGTCCTCAAGAAGAAATGAGATGATGAGTGAGAGGTGGGTGGGTGTTCCCTGACCACCCAGGGGACCTCACTGGCTCCTTTTTACTTGGTTTTACTTGGCACAATGCTTGTCACTGTCGGTCAGTCACCTTGTTTCCTTGGTTTTTGTGTGTCTTGCCCTCTAGACTCAGCTCCGCGTGTGCAGGAACCTTCCTGGCTTTGCTTTCCACAGTGGCCTCAATTCCTGTGCTTAATAAGCCCTCAGAAATGTTTGTTGAATGAACAAAAGGCAGAGGGCCTGCGGAGAGGAGGTGCCTGTTGCCCCACGAGCCCTGGTGATTCCAGAGCAGTTGGTGGGCAGACAGGCTTGGATCTGGCCCAGCTGCTCAACCCTTGCTCCGTGCCTGACCACGTGGGCCTCAGTTTCCTCATCTGTACAATGGGTAGTTGAAGATGCAACAAGTAGTCAGATGAATGAGTGTTATTATCTTATAGAGAAGACAGCTGGCTGGGCCCAAATGGTGGATTTTTGCTGCCATGAATGTATGCTGTTGTTGTTTAATTGAGAAATTACTTAACTAGAGAAAAGTGAGCAGAGTGCACTCATCCCAAGGGTATGTGCGATGACGCTACCCCATCAGTTACACAAGTCACAGCGAGAGCAGCAGGAGGTCCCGGACTTCATTTATTTAGTCTCTGGTTCTGATGCCAAAAACTCAGCCTCTGTGCGCCAATGCCAAATCAAACCTTGGAGACAGGGTTTGGGGTGAAGTAGAAAAGAATAGCTTTATTACTTTGCCAGGCAAAGGAAGACACAGTGAGATGGTGCCCTGAAAAACTGTGTCCCAACCTGGAGGATTTGGTGAGGAGTTTTATAGCTACAGTTCAAGGGCAGGGTTCTCGATAAGGATCAGGGTGTGTTCAGGGCCTTCACTCCTTTAATCTGGTCTCAGGTAATCTTTTTTTTTTTTCAGGTAATCTTTTGATGAGCTTCTCTGGTTCCTTTAATCTGGCCTCAGGTGGTCTCCTGATGAGCTTCTCAAGGTTATCAAACTGTGACCTTCTCTCTGGAACATCTTCCATTTGGTGCGGGGGTTTTAGTTCTGCAGAAGAGCTCAGAGATGTTGTTCTGTGTATCCCTTGAGGGGGAACCAGGACCTTGCCCCAAGGCTGCACTATTGTTTCTTGACTCTTCCTCCCTTCTCTCTGCATCCCCTCCCTTCCCTGATCAGCAAATGTTTGAAAGGCTGCTGGCGCACAGGAGCCCCACAGCGGTCCTGCTCAGTTTCAGCAGAAAGGGAGTTCCCACCTTGTGCCCCAGGCTCTGCCTCCATCATCTCACTGAACTCTCCCAGGGTCCCTGTGACTTAGGTGTCCTAGTCCCATTTCAAGGTGGAGGAAACTGAGACTCAGATGGACCTAGTAGCATGCTCACAGTCACACAGCTTGTTGGTGCCGAAGGCGGCTTCAGGATCTGGTCTGGCCTCATGGCTGGGCTTGCCTGCTGTAGTATGGAGCCAGACCCTGGCGGGCAAGATCCTGGGGTCTCCACCAGGAAGCAGCTTCTGCAGCAGCCACTTGGGTGGCTGGAAGCCAGGACCAGGTCCAGGGCTGAGCTGGAGAAAGGTGCTGCCCTGGGAGACGCATTTGAACCAGGGTAAACTCTGTCTTCACTGGACATTTTGTTTTATTTAATTAATGAGTTTATTTTCGTCCACACCGCGAGGCATGAGGGATCTTAGTTCCCTGACCAGGGCTCGAACCTCTGCCGCCTGCAGTGGAAGCACTGAGTCTTAACCACTGGACTGCCAGGAAGTCCCTTCATTGGGCATTTTAAGCATTTCAAGCCCTCTCTCTCTCTCTCTCTCTCTCTCTCTCTGTTCTCTCTCTCTCTCTCTCTTTCTCTTTCTCTCTCTCTCTCTCCCCACCTCTCCCAGAGCCTCTCCCTCCTACCTGTGTCCCCAACCTGTGATTTGAAAACTGTCAGGGGCCTCAGCCTAGTTGTTGCTGGGAAAGCGCTGGCTAACGAACAGTGAAATGGTTTTAAAATCATTCCAGAGCTCAGCCAGCCAGGGTGGGGAGAGGAGGTAGGAACCTAAATAACTATAATTCAGGGAGGGGAGTGATAAGGTCCTGGAGATAATAGACCTACTTCTCAGTTAAGGTCTTGGTCCTTGGGTGGCTCCAGTTCGCTGGGAAAGAGACAAACAGGTAATTAAGGTGGTGGAGATAAGGCTGTAATAGAGCCTTGGGCAAAGGACTGTGGGAGGAGAGGAGAAACCAAAACCTTTGTCCAGAGCCCACAGAGAGGCTTCCAGGAGGAGGGGCTTTGTGCACTAGGGCTTGCAGAAGATTCGGGAACTGGAAGAGCCTGGAGGGCAGGAGGGGCGTTCCCGGCTCTGGGAGCAGCAGGGCAGAGGTGCAGGAACATGGAGTGGGCAGACGTGCTTGTGGGGCAGGGGTGCTTGGACTCATGGTCTGCGCTGCTCCAGGCTAACCGGGTGACTTGGACATGCGACTTCATCCCTCTGGGTGTTTGGAAAATTGGGGAGAACATTAGCTATGCTCAGGGCCGATGCTGGAGTCCGGGGGGCGGGGCATGCACCTCTGCAGGTTTGCTGCTTCCAGGAGCCCCACTGCTCTCAGGGAACCTGCATTCCCACTGGGACTTGCTGTCTCCTTGCACAAGAGCAAGTCCCATTGGCAGGGTGTCCAAGGTTGATGGGACAGCAGCAGGGACACCCTGGGGTCTTCAGGACTTCCCAGAGCCTGCAGAACTCTTCACGTCTCAAGGACTGATGACAGCTACCATTTATGGAGCGCTTGCAGCTCCATGCTGGGCACTTTCCAGTGACTCTGCAAATAGGGGTTACCATCCCCCCTTTATAGATGAGAAAACTGAGGCACAGAGACAAGCTAGGTGCCCCAGGTTGCACAGCTAGTGAGAGACAGAGCCGGGGTTCAGATCCAGACCTAGGCCTAGGCATGCGGCACTCATTAAATGTTTGAGGACAGATTGACGGTGTGTGAATGAGGAGTAGGGGACACAGACTCTGAGCCTTAGACCCTATGCATGGGAAAACCGGGGAACAGCAGTCCTGATGGCTCCCTGACAAGCTTTCCACTGTGGATCCTTGATTACCTCCAGCAATGGAGAACTCAGTTAGAGAACCCAAGTTCTGGGCCTGGCAGGGGGATTCAAGGACCTTGAGGAATGTCCCTCTCCGGCTTCAGTCTTCCCCTCTGAAATACTGTGGTGTCGAGCAGCCCACTTATCATACCTTGCCCCGCCAGAATCCAGGTAAGCCTGAGCAAACATTTTATTGTAAGCAGGGTACCTGTGGCCAAGGTAAGCAAGTCAGGATCTTAAAGTTCCTTTTGTTTTATTTTGGGAGGGGGTGGGGTCGGGAGGGGAGGGTGCAAAGTGTCAGGGGTGGGTGCCGGGCGCTGGGTCCCGAGGGAGCCAGGGACACATCTCTCCCCTTCTGCCACCTCCTCCTGGAAGGACCGAGGGCCTCCTCTGGGCCTCCCCTCTCGCCCTGTGCCGCCTTGGACTGAGATGGGGTGTGTATGTGACGTCTCCCTTCCTTGACCGTGCCCCTCTTCCTGAGGGCTGGGACCTGGGCACCCTGGTCCCCTCTGAATGTCCAGACTCCTAGGCGGGCGCTCAGGAAACCACTGCCTCCCTGAACCCTGGACACAGAGAGCAGGGAGGCTCCAGGACCCCCAAGGGGAGGTCTGCGCCTTTCACCGTGTGGACTGAGGCACGCACATCCTAAGAATCTATACAGAATCTCCTTGCAGGCCCTTGGTGCTGCCTCAGGTGACCATTACTGCAGGGGAAGAGAAACAGCATGGGAACCATCCAGAGTTAGAGAGATGTGTGCTGGTTCCGCGGACCTCAGGCCATGCTGTTGTTCCATCGTTCTTAAGCCCTGAGTCGGCCCCCCAGCTACAACAGGGAGGAGGCCAAGGAGGTTGCAGCCGACTCAGTGGGTGCGGGACAGCACCCTGGAGGGGTCCCCCAGACCCAGCCCTTTGTCCTCTGCCCAGGGCCGTAGGGGCAGAAGGCACCCTTGGGGACATCCACCCAGCCTGTGACATCGGGGGAATCGCACTTTCCACAGCGATCGGCTGTGACTTTGAGAAACCCCTTGTTCTCTCATGAGCTCCCCAGCAGCGGGGCTTGGAGATGAGGACCACCTTGGTCTCCGAGGGTTGCTGTCACTGCTCTTGCTTGCAGACCCGGAAGGAAGAACAGCGAAGAAAAAAGCCCTCCTGGGTGCAGCTGGTGTTTATGTCAAGCCGTGGCATGCATCCTGGACGCCACCTTCCAAAGCAGATCATTGAAGACCTCCTCTTTAATATGGTAGGATCTTCCAGCCCCTTTCAGCCAGAATCAAAACCTGATAATAAAAAGAAAACAGGGCGTGAGCCTGGGCAAGGGGTTCCCACCTCTGGCTGCACCTTGGCATCTCCTGGAGGCTTTGTAAAATCCCCAATGCCCCACCCCCACCCCAGTCAATTTAAATTTGGATCTTCTGGCAAAAGGGCCTGGACATGTGTATTTTTAAGAGCACCCACTCCCCCGGTGATTCTGAGGCAAAGTCACAATTCTGTCCAGATGTTAGAAGATTTCGAAAGAATTTGGATGGGAAAGAACGACTATATATCTGCAGGTTCCTTCCATAAGAGGAGGAGGAAGGCCAGATGGCGGGGTATGACATTTCAGAAAGAATCGCTACACAAAACGACAGGAAAGAGGATAGGCCGTGGTCATCGAATCCCACCCCGACGTCCATTGCAGCCAGGCAAGGCCGCGTGAGTAGCTTGTGCTGTGTGGTTTGTGGACAGAAGTGAGGTGTGCAGTTTCCAGGGTGAGTCTTCAAGGGACGTTCCCTCCCCTCCCCACCCCCATTGCCGCTTTGCCTCTGTGGGACCACGTTGCACGACTCCCGGGAGCCCCGTTCTCACCGCATCCCGTGCAAGTGGCCCCAGAGTCGTGCAGTCAGAAGCCGGATGGTAGATCACCTCCAGCTCTGTGGACTGAAGCAACCCGCAGCGATATCAGAGCAGTGAAGGGAAAGAGCCGAGTCCCCCCAGGGCCCGACGTGGAACAGACATTTCAGCCATGCGCTGCCCAAGCCTGGCCTGTTACAGGAGACAGAAATAAAATTCTCTCTTGTTCTGGTCGTGATTAAGCCTGTCTCTGTTGGAGCAGCTGGCCCTATAGTCCAACAAACGGTCTGTAGAACCTTCCATGACCAAGGGTCACGGCACGACAATCCATCCCTCAGACGTTGCGGGGTCCTCTGGTCAAGACGAGGTCTTTCTTTAAACAGACATGATTTTGACAGCAAGTCCCACCTGCAGAGTCCCGTCTACTGCACCCTGGTATCGGGGTAGCTGGTAATAGGGTGTCACGTGGGATAGCACCCATCCACCTCCTGACTGTAAGCCAGCAGGACAAAGATCATGGCAAAAATCAGACTATTTTCTCCACCTCTGTATATCTGGAGTCTGTATCGCAGCCACAGCACATGGTGGGCTCGGCAGGTCCTGGCTCAGCGGAGGAGTAATGCACACAGAGAGGACCACGGCCAGTACTTGATGTGGCGAGCATCGCCCAGGACACAGCCAGGCACTTGAGCGTAGCTGTGGTCTGGCTCCATGCGGCCTCCCTACTTTCTTTCTCTATCACCTCTTCCTCCCCGTGTGGAGTAGCCGCAACAGAATCACCTGGGAACCTGGTAGAAATGCAACTTTGCGAGCTGCACTCCAGAAGCTCTGGGCTGCAGTGCAGTGATCTGTGTGTGTTTTGATAGACTTTATTGTTTATAGCAGTTTTCGGTTCCCAGCAAAATTCAGTAGAAAGTACAGAGATTTCCCGTCTACCGCTACCCCTATACTTTCATAGCCTCCCCCATTATCAACATCTCCCACCAGGGTGATACCTTGGTTACAACCGATGAACCTGCATCGATACATCATAATCACCCAAAGCCCATAGTTTACATTAGGGTTCACTCTTGGTGTTGGACATTCTCTTTGACAAATGTATATGATGTGTATCCATCAGTATAATATCATACAGAGTAGCTTCCATGGCCCTAAAAATCCTCTGTGCTTTGTCTCTTCATCCCCGCCCCCCTCCCTAGCTCCAGGCAACCCCTGATCTTTTTACTGTCTCCATAGTTTTGCCTTTTCCACAATATCATAGAGTTGGACTCACACAGTATGTAAACTGTACAGTTTGACTTTTTCCACTTAGTCATATGCATTCAAGTTTCCTCCATGCTTCTCACAGCTCGATAGCTCATTTCTTTTTAGGGCTGAACAGTATTCCACTGTCTGGATGGACCACAGTTTACCCACTCACCTACTGAAGGACATCTCGGTTGTCTGATCTGTTTTTTCACACACCGTCCAGGTGATTCTGGTGCCACAACTAGCGTTCCAGAAGCCCTTATCTACACTATAGTTTAACAAATTTGACACCGTAGTCATTCCATGACTGTTCCCTACGCCTGGATAACTTTTTTTTCCAGCTCTGCCTACAGCAGTCTTGCTCATATTTGAAGGCACTTAAAATGCCAGCCCTTCCAGGATGCACCCCCAGAGCCCCACAGTCTGAAGCAATAACTCGCTGGGGGTGTCCCCCGGGGTGCTTGTCCATTCTGGCTGGAGCTGTCTCCTCTCCCGCTGGATTGCGAGCTCCTGCAGACTGGACCTGGGTTTCCTCAACCCCCAGGCTCCTCGCTCCAGTCTGGGTCTACAGTGGTGCACAGTAAATGCTGGCAGCTTAAATAATGCAACAGGCAGCCATCTAGCAAAAGCTCCTAGATACAGACTCACAAACCAGCAAGCAATGCGGCCGAGTGATTTTTATCACATTCCCAGGAGCGACATCTTACAAACGCATGTCTCTGCAGACCAAAACGCATTTCTGAAAAAAGAACTGATAAAATTATCTCTTTCTAACGGTAAGGCAAAGAAAAAAAATTAACATAAACCAAGCATCATCCATCTGCCAGCACTGTTTTTGCTTTTCCTATCTTATTATTTCTCCCTGCCCAGGTGGTGGATATGTGGAATTGTCCCAGCTGAAGATAGCAGTGCTCAGAGATGTTTAGTAACTTGCTCTGAGGTCACGCAGCCAGTGCTTTAATATTGGCCCAGGGACCTGTGATGAGAATGCTCTTCCCTTACACGAGTCCACTGAGAGGAAGGAGCCAGTGGGGTAAGAAACAAGCGTTTTGCAGGAATAGACCTCTTCCACCCATGTTCGCACAATTTTCAAAAAAAATAAAAGGTGCCACCGCTTTGCGGGGGACACCACATCTCTAGCAGTTTCAGCCAACAGGAGGCACCGGGTGTGGCCACTGCAGGGACAAGCTGAAACGTTTGTCATTCCATAGGCTGTTTACTGGGTCAGGCCTTAGCTGGCTGGGTTTCAACTCATTTTATAAGTGGAAGTCGTCAAACAAGCGAGGTGTGAGTGGGCAGGCTGCTGCCTGCCTCGCAGAAATAAACTCCAATAACGTTCTGAACAGCTGGGGGCAGGCAGCGTGGAGAAAGACATAGACCCAGGCCATGTCAGCCCCTGGGTCTGCATTTCTCATATAAACACCCCACGTGCGGGCATCTTGCAGGGCAGGCGAACGTACGCAGTCAAGTCTGGTGTTTAAATATGCCGCTGGCTCACCTGAGTTAGAAGGCCGGGGGCTCTTTCACTTTTCTGAACTTCAGTTTCCTCGTCTGTGATGATGGTCATGACGGGGCCAGGGCTTTCACACGTGCTGCTTCCAAATCCTCGCAGCAAAACAGGTTCCCAAGGCTCAGGGGGGAACGGCAGTGTCAGGGTAGAGCTGGGAGGTAAACACACATCTCCTGACTTGTGGCCACGGCCCTTTTTCTCTGGCAGGGTGTGTCTCCCGGCTTGGCAAGGGATTGGTTGGGGGTTTGCCATCATTTGGCTCCACCTGGACTCGAAAACCCGAATCATGATGACTCAAAGGCAATCGACATCTGCGCGCTGTTGCCGGGTCAAATTCCTTATCGGAAATCCATGCGCCGCGTTTTATAGGACACAGAACTCTCCCCCATCGACTTCTCTCCTGATTCTCCCACTCCCGCGGGGCTGTGAAGGAGGCGACACTTGGGAGCATGTACTTGCAAACTTGAGTTCAGATTCTAACTCTGCCCCTTACAGCCTGCGTGTCCTTGGGCAAATCTCTTGCTATCTCCTGAGTCTCCACTGTTTCCTTCCCTACAGAAGCGGAAGAGGGAGAAGAGCCCATCTGCTCTAAGAGTCCACAGAATGCACGCAGCCCTCCAGCTACAGAGCAGGGCGGAGTGGGTGCTCGCAAAGTGTGGCCAGTGTCGCCCCGACTCATGCTAAGGCAGAGAGGTTAAGTGCCTCGCCCCAGGAACCGCCTGATGGTAACCTCATGACTACGAGCCCCCAGCCCCCCCACCTGCCTTGCATTACACCAGCCTCTGCCCTCTGGAATCTTCCATCTCCCAGGGAGAACAGAGCAGCTCACAGGGGCTGAAATCCAGGTGGAATCAAAGCCCCTGCAAAAAGGTACAAGAGAAGAGCCGGGGGAGATCCCAGGAGGGGACAATTCCGGTTTGGAGAAAAATGTCCAAGCTTCCAGGAGGAGACGGCACGAGGTTGGGTCTTGAAGGATGAGTGGGGTTGAAGGAGGGGGTGTGCTGGGCCCTGAGGTGTTGAGCCTGCCGGTGCCTTGGCCTCGGGATGGCTCTGTGATGGGCCTGGGGAGGCTGGCAAGGCGGGATCTGGCCACCGTGGATGGCTTTGGGAAGGTTGCCCTGGAAGCCAAAAATATGGGCTCCTTTCTGGATCCTTCCACACACCCCTCCTCCCCCCTGGTCCCTGACTCCCCACCTCCCACCCTCTACTGATCTGGTGTCTTTGAATTGATAGAGAAGCCAGCATTCATGGGGCCCCTCTCGGCTAGGTACACTGATGGGTCTCGAATATATACGCAAAAGTCTGAGATGTAAAGATCAGACCCGAAAAGGGAGTCGCTTGAAGTCACATGGACTGGAGGGGAGAGTCCGGATCCTAGCTCCTTTCTCTCTGATTCCCAAATTGGGCATCTTGCCATTAAAACACGCAGCCTTGAAGGCCAAAGGAAGCCTTTTTGCTGGAGAAAAACAAAGCCTCTGGGAGGGATGGTCAGACCTTAATAACTGCCCAGCCGGATGATTAACTGCCTGGTAGCAATCATCTATTGAATCTTTACCGTGTACACCTCTAAAGGCTTTAGATATTTCAACTTAATTCTCACCGCTGCTGCCTAGGCAGAGAGACAGTATTACAACCGGCATCGATTTCACACCAGGAAATTGGCAGGTCGAGTTTAAGGGGCTTGTCCAAGAGCACATGATTCATAGCACTTAAAGGTGGGATTTGAATCCAGGCAGCCGGGATCCAGCTCACCGCCCCAACTAGAAGGACACGCGAGGTTGGTCAGGCTGTACCCTGCACAGGGGCACACGTGGAGGCTGAAGTCCGGCTTGAATTCTGCTCTCTGGGCTGTGTATGCTGGCTGGGGGCTGCCGGGAGCAAGGGGCACCTCCATGTGACTTAACACACGAGGCCCACCGAACCAACCTGTCCTCCTGGGAACTGCATCGCGGCTTTTGTTAATTGCACGATTGTTTGTTTGTTTGTTTTTTTAATGACCTTCTCAAAGCCATCTAAGAGCACAGATGAAAACACAAAGTGCATGGAGGCTGGGAAAAGGCATTTAAACACCACCCAGCTCAGACGTCCCTGCTCCAGCAAACGGAAGTGAGCCCTTGAGCAGTTTCTCCTGGGCGGCTTGGCAAAGCCCATGTGGGCTGCCTGTCCACACCATTGACCCGGCAGTCCCTCTTCTGGGAACCGGTCCAGCTGAAATGCTCATCAGCCTTTGCCAAGGTCCGCATGGGAGCATTGTGTGTAAGAGCAGAAAACTGGAAACCACCCAAAAAACCATGAAGAAGAGATGGGTCAGATCAATTACGGTATGTTCGAATTTGGAGTACCAGATTTTGAAACGAAGGAGGTAGATTTACTTGTAGTAACAGTGAAAGTAGCACAAGATCTACCTGAAATGCAGGATATTTAGTATACCATGAGACCATTTGGGCAGATAACATTTTAATGTAGGTGTATATATTTAATCATTATGTTGAAGGCAGCAGAAAGCGGGGTTAAGTCCAAGTGTTCTAGAATAAGACCAGCTGGGAGAGTGTGGGTGAGGATGGGTGAGTATCTTGACTTCCTGTGTCTCGGGGTTAAGGGCTCAGACCTGGAGCCAGGTGTCCTGGTTCTGCCACTGCCCTCCTGTGTTACCCAACCGGGTGACCACTCTCCCCGTGCCTCAGTTACCCCATGTAGAAATGGGTGTGCAGATGGTACTTTCCTCATGGAGCTGTTGTGAAGATTAAATAAGGAAAACCACGTGATGCTTTCAGGCCTGGAGCAAAGTGAGCCCCCAGGGGTCTCAGTTATGCCGAAGCCTGGAAGAAAATCCTGGAGACACGTACACAGCCGACACTGGTCACAGGTTATCTCCGATGAACATGTATGGTTGCAATCACACACTTCATAGCATTTAACATTTTGGGGAAAAAGAACAAATGACACGCTAGCAGTCAGGAAAAGAAATCATTGATTGCAAAAGAAGACACTTGCAAAAGGCCTTCTAGGAGAGCTAAACTCATCCTTCTACTGCCTTCCCTGGCTTCATCGCCCCCGGCTGCCAGCCTCCCTGCCCACTACCCTCCTCCCCACAGTTCCCTGGGCTCATCACTGTCAGGGTTCTTACCCGCCCCCCCCCCCCCCCGGGGTTGTCCCTTTACAGGGCAGCCTCTCGCACAGCCCTGGAGCTCCCTAAGGACAGGGACGCCGTCTAACTGATGGAACTGCTCTCCAGGCCCGGTCCAGAGCCTGCACGCAGTAGGTGCCTAATGAGAATCTGCTGAGTCCTGGATCTTGAAAGCATTACCCCAAGGGCTTATTGGAGGAAGTGCCTTCTCCAGCCCGACAGTAAACACGCTCCCTTCTGACCCCTTCGGAATGCTCTTGGCTCTCGTTCCCAGGTCAGGCCCTAAAAATGAACACTGTGTGTTAATTACACAACAAAGCAGTGCATTCTGGACTCAACCTCCGGGTGGCCGACCCGCTGGGCTGCCATGTGGTCAGCCAGCAGCTGCAGAGCCTGTCCCCCGGGAAGGAAGCTCCAGCTCTCCCAGCCCTGGGCCACAGCCTTCTCCGGGGCCTCCAGGGGCAGACAGCCGACCACGGAAATGAGAGGCCCACTTTGCATATTAAATAAGAAGATCTGTCATTTCCATGCGCGCGTGCGTGTACGTGTGCATAAGTGAGCGTGTTCGCGTGCGTGTGTGCGCACACACCCCAAACCAAACAAAAAACCAAAAAATTGTAAAAGAAAGAAAGAGAGGGAAAGTTTTCCTTTCCTAGATAAACTCTCTATTCAGCTTTCTTCCTCTCTCGCTTTAGAAAGACACAGATACTGAGAATTATTCCTCCCTTATAATAAACCACCAGAAGAAACGCACTGCTAAAGGCAGCTGACCCTTGACCTGGGGACACCCTAGGGCTTAGGAGGGATGGGGAGGTCTGGAGAGCCGGTGTCCCATACCCCAGGGTGGCCAGAACTCTACTCCAGCCACCTCTGTCCTGCAGGAAATGAGGCCAGTGATGCCAGTTTTGTCCTTTTCAAGTAAAAATCTGGACAGTTGGATTTTTATTTGAAATGTTTTGATTTTTAAAATTGCTGTTGGCGGGGGGCGGGGGGGTGGGAACACAAAGAAAGAAAGGAACAAAAGAGTGTTTGTGGGCCACACGAGGCCCTTGAGTTCACAATTCCTGAAGCTCCTCCCCATTTTACAGACGAATAAACTGAGGGGCTACAGTTGCCCAAGGTGCGTCCCTACGAGTGAGTGAGTGATCGGGGATGGAGGTTTCCGATTTCCCAGCCCAGGCTCTTCCCTCCGTTCTGCCCTTGCAGCCAAGCGTCTGCACGCCCAGGGGCGGGGTCTCTAGGAGAGGAAACAGGTGCTCCTGCCTCCCCTCCATCCCCCAGTCCCACCTCTTCCCAGGAACCTGTTGTGACAACTGACGGCCCAGCGTCAAGTGGCCGATGCTTCCAGCCCCAGGAGAGAGCCCAGAGGTAAGGGACTCAGGCTATTACAGAGATACTAGGGTCAAGGGAGATGGAGGCTTCTCTGAAATTATGGGTCAAGGGCAGGTGGGCCAAGCTGGAATGCCAGGGCTTCCCCTTCTCTGCTGGGTGAGTGGGTAAGTGACAGAACCACCGTGGTCCTCAGTGTACTCAGGTTGAAAGTGGGGTAACACACAAGGCTGTGTGCAAGGTCAAGTTAATATAAATAAGGCCCCAGGTCCGACAGGGTGCTCCTTGGTGCAAGAATTCTAGATGGCCAGGCCTGGCTTCTTGCAAGAGAAAATAGAGAGAGTCTGGTGCAGTTTAGGAGAAGGATCAGCGCTTCATGGAGGGTCAGCACAATAAGGAATCCCCCTCTCTACGTGGAGCCAGTGTAACCAGGACTAGAGTCAGTACTGAGGACAGAGGTGTGCTCAGAAAAGACAGCTCAGAGCTTGCAAACTCAGCTCCCTAAATGTGCAGGGGAGGGGAGAAGGGACCTTGAACGGGGAAGCTTCACGCCAGCGTGGAAAGGGCACTGACCCAGGGGACAAGACCTCTGGTTCTGTCTCCACCTCAATTGGCTGTGTGACTTTGGGAAAGTCACTTAACGTCTCTAAAACCCAGTTTTCACAACCGTAACAGGGAAAATGGCATCCTGCAGGCTGGTGGCAAGAGTAACCTAGGGAAAGTAGTTACATAATAAATGTGACTCCCTGGGTGGTCCCATCTCCTCCACATACCGGTTGCCTGGCGTCCCCTTCTGGGGCCTCATTTTCCTTGCCTGGATTCATGTTTATGTCTGAGTAATGTTTCCCAAACGGCAGTCTTTGGAATATTACATTTATGATTTTTGCCATCACCCAAGCACATTTGGTAAAATTTATTACTTCACATTTAAAAAAAAATTTAATGGATTCCCTTGTATAAACTGAAACATAAAAAAATTAAGGAAAACATTGCATCACTGTTCTAAGTGGAGAAGCCCTTTTGCCGGTCATAAATTGAAATCATTGGTAGAAATAAACACCATCCAAGGCAAACGAGGCATTAAATTCGAGCTAGATACAGCTGCCCGGGGAGCTTCTGAGCACAGAGACTGCTTTTCTCCTTGTTACAAGGAAAGGAGAATAAGTGCTAGAGAAATGTCAACGCCAGTAGCAAACTGAGTCTTGCTCCTGGATGTAACAGGGAGGATTAAGGAATTAACTTGGCAATAATTTTCGTCCTCTGTGATTTGGTTTAATGCCTTGAAGCTGTGCCTCAGAAAATGATGCTGGCAGGCCCCAACCCCATCTCCATGAGCAGAGGCCTGTGGGCTTAGCAGAGCCTGTTCCCCAGCAAGTCTGTCCTGGCGGCAGGAAGTGCTCTTGTCAGGAGGAAGTATTCTGATGGGCTGTAGGAGGGACCATAGGGTCCTCAAACCTTGGGGAGGGGTCCTGGGAGGGGCCTTTGGTGACAGACTATGGCATGGCCCACTGGGACACTGGTCACGTGAAGAGTGTATTCAGTCTGGAGAAGAGACCAGTGACTTAATAATGATAATGACCACAGCTCATTATACAGCCATCCAGTGCTTTAACTGGAGGCGACCATAAAATAAAACCATGAGATCCACTAAATCCACTTTCCCCACCCTAAAGCTTATGAGAAGCCTCCCAGGCAGACTTTTGGTTACTTACTTCTTGCTCACAAATGGAATTGAGGTCATAAAATCTCTAACCTTTATCGGGTGTTTACCACGTGCCGGGCAACTGTGCAAACCGTTTTGTAGGTGTTATATCTCATTTACCCTTCACGGCAGGTAATCATTATTGTCGTTATTTTAGGTCTGAGGAAAGCAAGACGCAGAGAGGGTGATGTGATAGCCAGAATCAGCGTCTCTAGCAGCCAGGGCGGGGTTCAATCAAACTCCATCTCCATGGGGTCCTGCCCCCGATGGGAACAGGTGTGGACTGGCTCTGGTGACCCCAAGACATAAGACTGCGGCATAAGGCTGGACGTTTTCCAGGGAGCAGCCCGGGGTGTAACAGAGCCTCTGGGTGTCGGCTGGAATGGACCCGCTCTGTGAGGCACGATGCCCAGCCACCCTCAGGGGCTGGACCGTCCCCATCACGGGTGCCGGGACCTCTGCGCAGCCTGGGGAGGGTGCACTGGTGACCACCGCCATTACCCCGGGAGCGATCCGCAAGACGCTCGCCTCCCGGGCCGCTGGCCCCGCACTGAGCCGTGCCTCCTGATTCTGATTTTACAGACTCTGCAACAGACTCCAGAAACATGGAGTCACCGCCCAGAGTCACTGGGCCGCTGGGAGGCTGAGCAAACGTTGAATCCAAATTTGCCAGAGAAGAGACCTTGAGACTATACATTCCCCGAGCCTAGAATAGTCCCTGGCACCCAGCAGAACGAATGGATGAGTGAGTGAGTGAGTGAGTGAATTACTTCCACTCCCCCTTGCTGGGTCAAAAAAAGGTGTGGGAGGAAAATGCATCAACTTGTTAATAGTGGTGGTCTCCAGCCAGGGGGATGGTAGGCAACTGATTTTCCTTTTCACCTTTTCTGGCTGTTGTGAATTTCCCCTGATGGCCGCACTTGACCCTTGCGATGACAAACAGACGTAGTGTCCCTTTATTCTTCACGAGCTGCTCCGCTCAGATGGGCCATCCCAGATCCCAGGATCCCAGGGCAGGCGCTGTCAGCCTCCTGAAACATTTTCTGGTACTAAGTGGAGAGAAGGAGTAGAGAGAGCCCCTGGGTATACCGCTGCCCTGTGGCCATGGCCTTGCCCCAGGGCCTGGTGCAGAGGGAGCCTGGGACCCCAGAGACGCTTTCCGACCCCTCCCCTCCTCCCCACTCCCCACATCAGCACCACCTGTGACAGGGCAGGTCGCGGGCGGGGGGACTTGACACAGCTCCGGCCTGACCCGCTGCTGCCTCTCGGAGGGGCAGGACCCTGGGGCTCAGAGCCAGCCGGAGGAGGACCCGTCCAGGCCGGATGGTGCCCACGTTGAGCGCTGCCCTCAGCAAAGCGGAGAAGTAGGTCAGAGTTAGCGGGGAGGCCCCAGCTTCCCCGATTCCTTTCTTACCTTCCCTGGACTCCTCATTCTGGCCTCTGCACATCCCTGGTCTCCCAGGTGCAGGAACCTACCCACGAAGATTGATCTCAATCAGTCTCATGGGTTTGGGACCCAGCAGAATTCTGTTTCTGCTACTTGCCTGCTGTGTGATTATTTTTCTCATTCTGAAGCTCACTGTTTTCATAGGTTGAATGGGGTCAGTGAGGCCTTGAGGGTAGAGCTCTCATGATGGATTAACACCCTCGTGAAAAGAACAAGAGACAGGAAAGCTCTCTCTCCACCTAGTGAGGACACAGCAAGAAGGTGGCCGTCTGCAAACCAGGAAGAGAGCTCTCACCAGGAACCAAATCTGCCTTGATCTTGGACTTCTCAGCCTGCGGAAGTCTGAGAAATCAATATTTGCTGTTCAAGCCACCTGGTCTACGGTCTTTTGTTACAGCAGCCTGAGCAGACGAAGACAAGAAGGACGAGGCCCCCGACTGGGTGTCAGGAGACTGAGTTTGTATCCCTCTTCTGCTACTGTGACTCTAGGCAAGGGGTTCCCTTCTCTGGGCCTCAGTTTCCCCGTCTGTAAAGCGGAAGTCCTAATCCCCCGAAACCTCTATAGCTAAGGGTTTCTGACCCGATTATAGGAGATGCCTGCACCTTAGCTGACCAGCACTGAGGACCCAGAAAAGGATGGAGCCTGCACCCTATAGGCTTGGAGCTGCCAGGAAGCACCCCCAGGGGAGGCGAGAGGGGGGAGGGGAAGGCATCCCCAGGCAGGGCCCTCACACAGCACTTTTCAGGAGTGCCTGGGGTCAGTGCTGGGGCTGAGTCCTGTAGGCTCTGGGAAGCACAGGACATACCTGTCCCTTCCCTGGTTAAATATTTGCCCGCTTTGGCCCCATCTCAGAGGAGTTCAACCGGTCAGCCCAGTCAACGCATTTGTACATGTCCTTGTGCACATGTGAGCTTAGTGCTGAGGCAGCATTTTTGCTCTCCAGTCTTTTATTTAACTAGAAAAGAAAAAAAATAGATACCTGCTCCCTGCCCCCTGCTCATATCTCCCACTCCACTCCAAGGCCCAGCTGACCTTGGCTCCACTCAAGACTAAGGTCAACCAGTGCTTGTCAGGCCACCCCAGTGGTGTTCGAAGCCACAGGTCCTCATGCGGAGAGTATGGGTCTGAATTCTTGCTCAGCCGCTGGGGCTGTGCATCTTTGGCGACTCCCTTAACCTCCCTGGGCATAGTCTCCACTGCGGCAAAATGAGCTAATAGAGGGTTTGCGGCTTGAGCCCCGTTAGGTCTCAACCCTTCCCCTCACACCCTCTGTCCTGCTCTGCCAAACTCATTGCCCTTCTTTTTTTTTTTTTTTTCTGTATGCGGGCCTCTCACTGTCGTGGCCTCTCCCGTTGCGGAGCGCAGGCTCCGGACGCGCAGGCTCAGCGGCCATGGCTCACGGGCCCAGCCGCTCCGCGGCACGTGGGATCTTCCCGGACCGGGGCACGAACCCGGGTCCCCTTCTAATGGGCAGCTCTCCCCTCCTTGGCTTTTGTGTCCTGCCCGTTCCTTGCAGAAGCAGCGATGCCCGATGGTAGCAGCACAGCTCATGAGTGGGTAGCCTCATGGGTGGGTTCAGATCTCACCCGCATCGCTTGCCTTTAGGGAAAGTTACCTAACCTCTCTCAACCGTGATGTCCCGTCTGGGGATGAGAATCAGGTCTTCGTAGGATTGTTGGGAGGGTTGAAGACGGTGACGCCTGCCGCATTGACATGAGCAAGAACCTCCGTAAAGATCAACATCGCTATTCATGAGACCATCCTCAGCCCCTTTGCCCCACTCACTGTCCTCCCTGTCCCCACCCTTTCCCTTCCTCACCGTGGGTTGGGTAAGCCCCTCCTCTTTATTCCCCTGTGCCATGCTGACTCTAAAGGCATAGCCCATGATGGACTTAATCACCGTTTGTGCCTCATTTATCTGCCAATCGCCAGGTCAACAGCACTTGAGCAGAGCCAGGTTCTTGAATGAGTGAATAAATGAACTGCCAATAACCTTTCCAGCCCCATGGGGAAATGCTCGTGGTCTCCAGCAATCAATAGTGATCTGTGTCCCACTTTCTAAGTTACGCCCTAGAGAACGATCGCCAGGCTCAAATGCATGACACAGTGATCGACGGACCGGACAGCCTGGCAGGGCAGAGGAAGGAGGGCGGAGAGGTCATGTGGACCAGGCCCTGGATCCCAGCACGCCTCCTACGGTGGGCGAAGGAACATCACACACATCTATACCCTTTCATTCAGCTCACCCTGGTGGCGGGCTTGCTGAGCCCCCCTCCCAGCCTGGGTCCAGTCCTCAGAGACGTTCCTTAAATTGCTGAGGGCTGCCCTGGATGTGTTTCTAGGATCCATAAGACCTAAAGTTCAGCTCCATGAGGGAGGACACTCCTCTGCCGTGGCCAGACCCGGTTGATGGGCGCTTAGAAACTCAGCCCCGGGAGGGAGGGGCCTGAGCCCTAGGGTACCACTGAGGCAGACCTTGATAAAACACTGAGAGGACCCAAAGAGATTGTGTCTCATTTTCCCTGGCGCCGTGCCTGCATTTCATCTTTCATTTTTGAAAACAGCACAATGATCATTCTTATAACTACTTCTTAAGATTCAATAGGATTCGCATTTTACTTTTATTTTGCTTTTTTATTTGCTGGAACATTGGAAAATAAGATGCAGGCATCGTGATCACTTATCCCTAAATACTTCAACAAATATCTTCTAAAACTAAGGGCCTGGTCTCATATAACCACACTCCATCACCTCACCTGGGATCATTAATGATAAATTCCTAATATCATTTAATACCCAGCCCATAGTCAAATGTACAGAACTGTCTCCCAAATAACTTTTATGTTTCCTTTTTCCTTTCAAATCAGGATTTGATCAACAGCCACGCAGTGCATCATGTATGACGTATTTTAAGTCTCTTTTAACCGAGCTGTGTGCCTCCTGCCTGCCCCTTTTTTGTTCAGTCTTTTTTCCCTGACATTGGCTGCTGGTCAAGGGCAGGCCAGACATCGTGAAGGACGCCCCACACCCTGGGGTTGTTCACCGTCTCCTCTTCCACCTACAGCTCGTTCCCAGATGGGCTTGAACGTGGCTATTTTCAGAACTGGTGGTGTTAGTAAAGGGACTCTTGGTGACCTTCTCAGCAGCAAAGGGGTGGCCCATGCCATGGGGACCCAGGGGGGCCTGAACAGATGACGGGCTCTGGGGACGAGGCACCACTGTCACATCAGAGAGAGCCCAGAGGCCCCGGGCTGGTGAGGGCATCTGGATTATTCCTGACCCTTGCCCCCCATGTCACCTGCCACCCTTCCTCCAGCCGACTGTGCTGTCTCAGACAGCTGGTCCCTTCCCACCCCACCTCCTCTAGCTTCTCACCTCAGGTCCAGAGAAAGCCCTGGGCACCCACCGACTTTTCCTCTACCTCTGCCCTGGTTCAGTGTGAATTCTAGATTAATGAAAACATTCAATATAACATATAAAAGTAAATAAATAAACATAAACCAACAAATAAATAGAACAATAGCAGAAATAGAGGGGACTATTAGTGTAGTTTACTGAGATGAGCAAGAGCTTTAAGCATGACCTCAAAAGCTGAAGCTGTGCAGAGAAAAAGGAATAGATTTGATTAAATCAATCAGCTATAATAAAGAGCCAAATAAATTCTGGAGAAAATAAAATGAACCACTGATAGGTAACTCCGGACATTTAATATTGTCCACATATAAACTTTAATCTGTAGAATTTGTATCAATAGTAGGCGTTTTGGTTAGCTACTGGGGTATAACGAATGACTGCAAACTAGCGGCTCGAAACAGCAATTTGATTTGCTTGACTGATTTTGCTATTGATCCTGCAACTGGACAGGGCTTGGCACGGCCGACTCCTCTCAGCTCTGCGTGTCTGCTCATCAGCGAGCAGTGAGTGGAATATGGGCTGCAGGACCCACTCCCAAGGTGGCCACTCGTGCGGCTGGCTGCCAGGAGCCAAGCCAGAGCTGTTGGCTGGAGCCTCAGTTTTCTACCTCGGGGCTTGTCCCTATGGCTCGCCTGGGCCTCTGACAGCACGGTGGCGTCATGGCGGTGGGACTAGTTGCCTGGCAACTGGCTTCTGTGAGAGCCAAAGCAGAAGCTGCTCAGGTCTCTGAAGGCTGAGCCCTGAAACTGCCCCAGTGTTACGTCTGCCTCATTCTATCAGTGGAAGCAGGTCACCAGAGGAGCCCAGGTTCAAGGGGGAAGGGAGCGAAGGCATGAATACAGGAGACAGGGCTCACTGGAAACACCAAAGTGACCTTCGGCCACAATGAGAAATTAAACAAAATCCCAACAGAAAAACTGACAACGGATGAGAACAAATAATTCATATGAGCAATACCAATTGCCAACACATGTATAAAAATATATTCAACCCAACATAATTGAAGAAATACACATTTAAACGTCACCTAATTTTTCCCCACCCAAGAATGGAAGAGAGTATTGCCAAGACTCATAGACCATTGCTGGAATAAAAATTTTCTGTAAATTTCCTGGTGGGAAATTTTGATCCGATGGAACAAAAATCTCTAAAAATAATGAATCGTTTGATTCAGCAATTCCACATTTAGGAGTTCCCAGAACTTTTCAGTAAGGAAACTCTCAGAAAAGCATACAGTGTTGTTTAGAAGTAAAAGATTGAAAGGAAGTTGACTATCCATTAATCATGGACCAAATAAATAGTTGCATTGATTTAGTGGAACACAATGCGGTAAATATCTTAACGAATTTGGTGTTTATGCCACTGACCTGGCGTCAGAAAATATTTGCCAACCTTCCCTACCTCACGTCATCCTGACCTGACCATTCAGACATTCAATTACTCATTCATTCCACAAACCTATTGAGTGAACATGGGAAGCAGCAGTTATGCAAGATACAGCCCCTGCCTTACAAGCATTTCCACAGTCTTTGGAGAAAATGTACAGACATGTTAATTGTTAAGTATAACACAGTGTAAATGGCATGGATAAATATACATTGACGATCCCACCTCTTTCATCCAGAAGTTGGCCAGTGAGGTCCAAAAATGAGTAAAATAGTACCTAGTGCTACTGAAGATGAAGGAAAACAGGCCCTAGTCGTGAGCACATTAATTGGCATATCACCCTCATCTTCTGATAGAAACTCGGTTAAATAAATTATTACGTATCCATCAAATGGAACTCTATATAACTCTAAATAAAGACAGACGTATCTCCATAATATTGTTATAAGAAATAAAAAAGATTTTATTTTGTTTTGTTTTATTTATTTCTTCTAACTGAACAACTTATATAACATGTCCTCAGTTATATAACACATATAAAAGGGAAATTTCTAAAAGTATAAAAAACCGTTTTGTGGGTTGGAGCACCTGGGGAGTGGTCTTAGGAGGTGGAAAAAAGACTCACTTTTCATTTGACACCCTTGGGCACTGTGTGGACTGAATGTTTGTGTCCCCCTGCCAATTTATATATTGAAATCCTAACCCCCAATGTGATGGTATTAGGAGGTGGGGTCTTCGGGAGATGATTAGGTCATGAGGTGAAGCCCTGGTGAATGAGATTAGTGCCCGTATAAAAAAGACCCCAGAGGGCTTCCTCACCCTCTTCCACCATATGAAGACACAGTGAGAAGTTGGCCATCTACCAACAAGGAAGTGAGCTTTCACCTGCCAGGGCCTTGATCTTGGACTCCACAGCCTCCAGAAGTGTAAGAAACAGCTGTTTGTGTTGAAGTCACCCAGTCTATGGTATTTTTGTTCCAGTAGCCTGCACGAACTGAAACAGGCACTACAGGATTTTTTTGGATCCAGTATGTGTGTTTTATAAAAATATTGTAATAAAATATTTAAAATGTATCAAAGACAGTGTTTTCGTGACAGTATCTTACTCTTGTCCTTTCAATTCGCACGTGGTTTGATCCCCTTGTTCATTGATTCATTCAACAATCTGGTGGCAGTCACATCCCAGGTGGGAAGATACAAAGGAGAGAACACTCAGAGTCTAGGTAGGGGAGACCCCTCAGGAATGGGTGCCAGGAGGGGTCACATCAGTGCTGCAGGAGGGCTCCAGAGACAGTGACCTCCTCAATCAGCCACGGGCATGTTGTAGGGGCCATGGAGCCAGCAAGCAGGGGGTGGAGGGCTTCAAGGAGAAGGGGATATCTGAGTCGGGCTCTGAAGTGTGTGTGAACTTGAGCCAGGTGAGGGAGGCCAGGCAGGAACCTTGGCATCCAACAGCACAAACAATGAATGTTTCCAGTTCAACTGACCTATTTAGCAGTCATGAGAAATTCACAAGCCAAAGGGAAGAGAGAAGAGAGGAGAGGCATCCAGATTGGGAGAACATGTCAGGCATTTTATAACTTATCACGGAAGGAACCACACCTCACTTTGTTTTGTTTCGTTTTGTTTTTGTTTGTTTGTTTTTAACAACGAGAACAAGAAGCTTCTCTCACCATCCCCAGTCACCATGGTAACCAAAGACCGGTCTGCTCAGAGTGATGGCTTTGTATCTTCTCTCCCAGGACAGCTCGTGAGGCTCACAGTGCCATGACATCCAGGCAGCGTTCCCATGAGGACGGCCCACACCCTTCCTTAGATGCTGAAACACGTTTCAGTGTCACAGCGGCAGACAACCAAGAGCTCTGGGAGGGCCTTTCAAAATTCTGTCCTTCAGGGTCCCAGTAGATAAGCAGATGTAATCATGGCTCAGTTCCTGGAGATGTGACCTTGAGCAAGTCACTTTCTCTCTCTGAAGAACAAATATCCCAGGACCAACCAACTCTCAGGACTGGTCCAAAGATTCGTATGACATTGTCCCACGTCAGGTGCAACCCATATAAAACTCATCATCATCTTGTATCTCAGATCCTCAGCTTTATCCTTTACACCTCTGGGCAAATTTTCTCTGCCCGGGGACCTGCTGGTGACAGCCACTCAGGCTGCACTCTGATCACTCTGTTCTCTTTAGCACCTTTCAGCCTCGTCTCCTCTTAATGATTCCCATGGCCACAGCATCAGTTCAGTTTCCATGGTCTCTCCCTTTATAACCATCACCTACTCTCTCCCTGCTCTGTGCTTCCACTACACAATGGAAGACATCAAGCCCTTCTGAAAACACAAATCTATGTCCTCTCCTGCTTGCAGACCTTCAATGGTTCCCAAGTGCCCAAAGGGCAAATCAAAATTCCTTATGAGGAACTTCCCTGGCGGTCTAGCGGTTAAGACTCTGTGCTCTCAGCACAGGGGGAGCAGGTTCGATCCCTGGTCGGGAGCTAAGATTCCGCATGCTGCCCGGCGTGGCCAAAAAAAAAAAAAAAAAATCCTCATGAGAGTCTACGAGGGCCTTCCTGGCTGGCCCCCATCTTCCCAATTAAACTCAATTCTAGATTTTCCAACCCCCATATTACGCCCAATAAATCTATTACTAATCAGTCTTAAGCACGCCACATTTTCTCGTGATGGCCTTAAGCACGCCACATGGCATCTCGTGATGCCATGATGCCTTTGCTCTTCCCACTGCCTGGAACTGCCATGCCTTTTAATCCTTCTCTTCGTCTAAAAATGTTACCTCGTGTGGTGCTTCTTGAGCACCTTCCCTAGCACCTGCCCCCCCCCACCCCGTGCTCCTGTCACTTTGGAGGCTACCTCAGTCATCCGGTGGGCACACAGGCCTGTGCTTAGTTTTCTCTGTACCCATCTCCTCACCGACCTGGAGCAACCTCAGGGGCCTGGCTGGGGGAAGGTGCTCATCCAATGAAAGACGGGTGGTCCTGGGCTGACCCCGTGTCCGAGGAGGGAAGGCCGTTTGCTCACAGCTCAGACACAGGAGCCCTGCCCGGGAGCTGGCACAGCACGTGGAAGCGACCGTCGTCACCCTCCTCCCTGGGAGTCATGTTTCCTCCTGAGGCTACTTCTAGACATGTGGAACGTTTGGGGTTCAGCTTCTTTGCATTATTGGAATAGAGATGATTTTTTTCTGAGTAAATGTATGTCCCCTTTCCGTGAACAAGTTTAACCTTAAATTAATCTCATGGGATTTTCGTGGGCAAATGGGCCTTAGGACACATCTGGTGAGCGGGTTCTGTGCCTGCTTTGCGGATGGGGAAACTGAAGGTAAGCCTTGCAGGCCTGGGGTGGCAGCGCCCACGGGGGCAGGGGGGGAGGGGGAGGGGTGGACAGAGCGGATCTGGAGGCCTTCTCAGCATGCCTCACTCTCCAGGGCGTCCTGACTTACTGCCTGCAGCGCCTGGGGCCCCAGCCTCCAGGGCAAGCTGCCTTGTGCTTACGGGACCCTTTACAGATGCCCAGACACTGCCCCCTCGGAGATGGGACTATCATTCCTGCTTTTACAGATGGGGAAACAGAAGCTCAGAGAAGTACAGGCTCCCCAGGTTAGCCGCACAAGGGAATGCAAACTGAGGACTTCTGCCTCCCAGCCGGGCCCCTTGCCCTGTAAGAGACAAATACATGCAACCCATATCCTGAAGAGCAAAAACCCTTGATTATTTCTAAAGCCTTTTAAGGGCAAAGACACATGGGTATTGCTGGTGTCTTAAAGCCCAGAAGAAAGTGCAGCCTAGAGGCCGGGGAGGAATTACTGGAGGAGCATCAAGTAACTTCCGTAAGTGATGTTTACATGCCTCAAATTCCACCATGACCCTCTACCAAGGCACTTCCTCTTCCTGACCTACTTATCTCCTAGCAAAAATCAGCGACTCCGTGCCCCCCTTTAAAAGTAATCCTGTGCTATCTTGAAATCAAAATCATAGTATAACCTGCTTTTACGTATGATATTTTTTCTTTTAAAAAAATTTTTATTTTATATTGGAGCATAGTTGATGTATGATTTTAAGAAAATATATATGATGCTCTAACTTTAATACAAAGGAGGAATAAGAGGAAAATGTTTTGCAATACACTGATACGTATTTTGATATGTAAACGCTCGGGCAAGACTGTACTGGAAAACATAACAAAGCAGTCAGATTGGCTACACCTATAAATAAAAAAATCACCATGAATAGTTACAGATACAGACCAACCTGGGTGTGTTCTGTTGGTGACGAAAAGCACTTCTGGGAGCGATGTGATTTTCCAAAACAGTGAACAGCTCTTGAAAAGACCCCAGAGCCAACAAGGTACAAATTTCCCTCAATTTACATGGTAGCTGCATCCTAGAAAATTCAGGGAATATTAACTCCGTGCAAAAACCCCTTCAAGTGTCTATGCAAAAGAGAAATGGGTTCCGGGCTCAGACCATTATGAAAGACTGTTTTACTTGTGTGGATGTCCAGTGGGAGATTTTTAAGTTGGGTAATCTTTGTTGTAGCCAGCCATGGAGAGAAAGTTCTTTAACTTCATTCTCCCTGGTTGAGTCAGCTGTACATGGGGGTCATGATCTGACCCACCTCACAGGGCTTCAGTGAGGAGTAGGAAAGTTAACACATGTGTTTCAGAACACGATTCTTGTTATCCGCCCCCAAAGCAGAGAGCATTTTACATTCCCACTGTTATTAGTGACGCCACTATAACATCCAGACACTAATGATAACACCTGTGGCAGAAGCCGTTCATGCTCACCCCATATCTACCTGATCCTTTCTGCTTACATTGGGACCCTATATCTGTTTCTGGTCAATGGACTAGGTGCAAAAGTGACTTGTGTCAGTTCCAGGTCATCACACCTCCTCCCTTTTTTCCTGCCATGGCAATCTCGCCGCCCACGTGCTCCTGAAGGCACAGGTGCACCCAAAGAGACAAGTCTCACTAATAGATGTCAATGCAAAACTTTTAAATAATACATTAACAAATGAAATCTAGCAACACATTAAAAGAATGGTGACCAGGTAAAATTTATCCAAAAATTTTAACATGTGTTAAATATTATAAAATCCCTTAATATAATGTATTACATTAATTGATCTAGAAGAAAACATCATAAGATTATTTTTATAGAAACAGAAAATCCATTTGAAAAATCCAACAACAATCTGAATTTTTAAAAAGTAATAAGAATGGATGGATATTTCTTTAACATGGTAAAATGTGTCTCTCTCTACTCAAGAGGAAACAGATGCAGTCCTATTAAAGGCAACATCAACAAGGATATTCACAATCACCGATTTTATTTAACGTCTTTTTTTTTTTTGCTTTTAAACAAAAATTTATTATTAACTCTCACAACTCCGTTGTATTCGTCTTAATTCAGGTACAAGGCAATTACTTACACAATTAACATTTCTAAAAGAAAGGTAGAGGGAGAAATTTTGGAAAGGAAAAAGTAAAAGAATGACTGAAGAAAATATGATTGTATATCTGGAAAATTAAGACATTCCAATGAACCACTACTACAAATATTATGAGGATTCAGTAAAGTAGTCAGGTAAAAATTAATATAAAATAAATAATTTTATACATACCTATATACTTTTGAGAAAACCTTTCTCTCTTAGCCCCACACCTCCCTTCTATAGGATGTTCTGAACTTTGGGGGCTAGAAGACCAAAAACTACATTTTCCAGGCTCCCTTAGCAGCCTAGTTCCTATTAGGTTCTGTCAATAGGAGGCTTTAGCAGGAGATGGGAGTTGTAGGGCTGGGAGAGACATGACAGAGGCTTGGATGGGGCAGATGAGAACTTCAGGGACCACACTGCATGGCCCTCATTGGGGGTCTAGCACAGGCAGTGGCATGGCCTCCAGTACAAGAGGCAGGGCAGGCTCTGAGCTCCAGCCTTTATGTTAGCAGCTTCCTGATCTCAAGATAAAACCTCTTCTCTCTTGCTCTTCGACACTTCCAGTAATTTTGAATCTAATTCCCGTATGAAACCCCTTCAAACCAAAATACCTAACAGAATTTCTTTCTCCTGACTGACTAATCCTGACCCATAAAATAGATATAGGAGAAGAAAAAAAAATCCACGAGCAATCACAATAAAAAGATTAAACATCTAGTAATAAACTTGAAAAGAAATAAGCAAGACCCGTATGGAGGCAAGTATAAAACTCCACTGAAAGACACAAAGGTTGACTTCAACAAATGAAAAGACATACTCTGTCCTTGGTCGGGTAGATTCCCTTTCACAATGATGGCAATTCTCTCTAGGTTGACTTCTAAATTTAATGTAATCTCAATAAAAATGCCAAATTTTTGTTTTAGTTTGAGAGGTAGACTAGATGATTCTAAAGCTCATAATGAAGGGGACTTCCCTGGTGCAGTGGTTAAGAATCCACCTGCCAATGCAGAGGACACGGGTTCGAGCCCTGGTCCGGGAAGATCCCACATGCCGCGGAGCAGCTAAGCCGGTGTGCCAAAACTACTGAGCCTGTGAGCCACAACTACTAAGCCTGCGTGCTGCAACTCCTGAAGCCCGCTTGCCTAGAGCCTGTGCTCCGCAACAAGAGAAGCCACCACAGTGAGAAGCCCGCGCACCGCAACCAAGAGTAGCCCCCTGCTCGCCGCAATTAGAGAAAGCCCGCGCGCAGCAACAAAGCCCCAACACAGCAAAAAATAAATAAAATAAATAAATTTATTTTAAAAAAAATCCTTTTGGGGGCTTCCCTGGTGCCGCAGTGGTTGAGAATCCTCCTGCTGATGCAGGGGACACGGGTTCGAGCCCTGGTCCGGGAAGATCCCACATGCTGCAGAGCAACTAAGCCCGTGCGCCACAACTACTGAGCCCGTGCATCACAACGGCTGAAGCCCTAGCGCCTAGAGCCCGTGATCTGCAACCAGAGAAGCCACCACAATGAGAAGCCCGTGCACAGCAACGAAGACCCAACACAGCCAAAATAAATAAATAATAAGAAAGAAAGAAAGAAAGTTCATAATGAAAACAAACAAGGAAAAATCTGGTTAAAAAATAAGAACAATGAGGGAAGTGCAGCCCTATCAGATATTAAAACATGCTATGAAGCTCAATGATCAATTACTTTAATTATTGTGAATTAAATTAGCATATGGCACTGATACATACATAGTCAATCCAATTGAACAGGATAGAAAGTTGATAAATAGAACCAAATATATTCTGTACCTTAGTATAAGACAAGATAAAGGTGGCCTCTTAAATCAGCAGAGAAAGATAGTATAAGGGATAGTGAGACAACTGGGCATCTTCCTAAGCATACCTGACTTCATACACTATCATAAACTCAAAATGGATAAAATACTTAATAGTAAAATTGTAAACCATAATAGCACCAGAAGAAAATATGGAGTAAGCTGGCTGATTTAACTACGGTTCAAAATCCAAGGTTCACAAAATAATCAATTGCTACATGTTACTATATAAAATCTTTTAACATTTCTACATAGCAAAACAAAAACCCTTAGCAAAATCAAAAGACAAAACAAAACAGAACAAAAAACAAACCCAAACTGGGCAAAATATTTGCAACTTACGTTACAGACTAGGCTTTTAATTTTTTAAAAAAGTAAAGAGCTCTGCAACAAACAAGAAAAAGACTAAAACCCCCCCAAATGGGTAAAAGATATGAATAGAAAGTTCAGTAAAAAACATAAATGGTTTTTGTTTTGTTTTGGTTTTTGGTTTTTGGTTTTTTTGTCTGCGCAGCATGCGGGATATTAGTTCCCTGACCAGGGAAAGAGCCCTCACCCCCTGCAGTGGAAGCACAGAGTCTTAACCCCTGGACCACTAGGGAAATCCCTAAATGGCTTTTAAAAATATTAAAAAGATGTAGAGCTTGACACAAAATAAGAGATAATTAAATTAAAATAATACTGAGGCACCATTTTCACCTATCAGATTTACTTAAAATTTAAATATTTATAATACATTCTATTAGTGAGATTGGATGGAAACTGGTTCATTGCTGGTGAGTATGTAAATTGGCACAAACTTTATGAAGGGCAATTTGGCAATACTAGCAAACCAACTGATAAACTCACTCAATTACTATGTGACATGTATTACTGCAGCATTATTTACAGTAAAAATTTGGAAATGCACCTGATATCTATCAAGTGAAGACTAATCAATACTCTAGTTATCCATTCGATCGAATTTATGCAATGTCAAAAAGGACAAGGACTTTTTTTTTATGTTTTATAAGAAAAAATCTTCAGGATATATTGTTACTTGAAATAAACAAGGTCTAAGGTGATATATACAATATGCTAACTTCTGCCTAGTAGAAGTGGGGTGATAAACATATATGTTCAGATATGAGAGTGTTTTCTCTAGGAAACTAGGAAAGACTTGCACAAAGGTAACAAAACTGGTTGTTATGGTGGAGGGGAGGGAACTCAATGGTTGGGACAGGAGCGGGAATAAGAAATTTTCATCTGTACCTTTTTATATTGCTTATTTTGTTAAGCTATTAAAATTTATTCCCTATTCAAAGTTACTTAACATGAAAACGATTTGCAAAATTAGCACAAAGGCAATACAAAGAAGAAGGGGTGCAGGTGAGGGGGAGCAAAATCTCCTATGCTCCCACGAAGAGCTTGCTTTGGCCCCCCAGATTCTTGGCTCACAGGCGAGAAGCTGGTAGAGAGAACACAGGTATTAACACTCCCAGTTCTGCTGGAATAAGCAACCTGCACCATCCAGGCAGCCCTGAGTCAGCATCTGGCCCTGCCTCTGCATGCAGAGAAATGACTTTCAAAGGTGAATCCATGGAGAACGTGCTTCTGGCCCAAGCGGAACTGTCTGGGACAAAACACAGGCATTTCCCAACCCCTGGAAGAACCACCCCACTGTCTGGTGAAAGCCAAGGCTGTGTCCCAGAGTCAAAGCCAAACGGAGACCAAAGAGGTTGCCTGGGTAACTCTGTGAGGCCCAAGGAAAAGAGAGCTTCTGTAATGGTCTAGTTGCAGGGTCCACTCCTTTGCCCCATGGGAACACAGCGTGGCTGAATGGAAGATTCCAGCTCTGCCACTTAACAATTCATTACACTTCTGCCAAGTCACTTAAACTCTCAGAAACTCAATTTCCTAATCTGTAAAATGGGTATCCTCTTGCCTCGCTGCAGAGTTGTTTCGGGGATCAGAAACAATGTGTGTGAAATGCTTAGTCTTCTGTGCTCAGTTCTGGATAACTTAACACAGGATCCATGTATCAATGTGTCTTTCACTTCCAGCTCTGCCTGGAGAAGACCTTCACCAAGGGAAGGTCTCTGAGCTACTACCTAGCTATTACCTAGCTTCATGAGATTTAACCAGATGATAGGAAGGGACTAACCCAGGGATGGAAAATACCCCAACATGTGTATATGGTCACACTTCTGCCCTATGCCCAGGGCAGACATCACTAGTTGACATGAAGGGCAGACATCACTAGTTGCTATGACAGGAGAATTCTTAACGCAGTGCACTCCAGGCAGCCGTTTCTCATCCACTGCCATGTAGGAGAGGTGAAATCCATTTATCCATTCTAGACAGATCTCCAAAGTCCCGTTACAATCTTGCTATTTCTGATATCTCAGATTCTATCAGAAATTAAAATATAGAATAATTTAAATATTTAATTAAAAATTAAAAGATATTGCCACTTCCAAATTACTTAACATTTAATTCACATTAAAACATTTCTCTTTGGTGTGAAGTGGACCAGGCCAGGGAGCAGAGCTTTCCTGCAAGGCACTGCTGCACCTGGATGTGCTGTCACTTGGCCTGAGCTCTGCCCCTGTCTGACCCACCTGTGGTCAGGAGATCACATAGGACAAAGACACATCCTTCTCCACTTGCGCTCTTGAAATAAATTCTGTGTCCTCTAGGGGCCCACTATTGTGGCCCTGGTGGGGGGGTGGGTAAGGGAAGGAACAGAGAATATTTATTAAGTACCTACTGTTTGCCAGAAAATTGTATTTTATATCTTAGCAACATTTTGAGGTTGGTATTACTATCCCCATTGTACACGTGACAAAATTAAGGCTCAATGAGTTAAAATGGCTTCTTCCCCAAGGTTCCAGGGCAGGTAAACCAAGTGAATGAATTTCCTGCCTCTTTAAATAACAGTTACGAGGCAGGACAAACCCTTCCAAACTAAAACTGTCTGAGCCAGACTTCTTTTTGTCCCTATAACTTAAAGTATTGGACAGTTTGGGGGCATAGAATGGTAAAAATTTTTGATTTGAACGCACGTGGTTTCATGGTTAGAGGTTGTGGTGTTCTGATTCCTGCGGTGTGGTGGAACAGTCAGCCCAGTTCCCCCCAGGCCCACCCACATTTCCAGAGAATTCTCTGAGCTGGCAAAGGCTGGAAAGTCAAGGGAGTTCCCCAGGTGCCTTTTCCTGCCTGGCAGCTCTCTTCCCCCTTTGATGAAGGCTCAGCCAGGAGTCCTGAGCTGTCCCATGGTCAAGGCCAGGCTGACTCATGGTCACCTATGACAGAAAGGAAAGCATCATCATTATCATCATCATCTGACAAAAGGTGATCCTGTGTCCATGCTGGGGCCTGGGTGCTCAGGGCAGGATCTCTACGGGAATATTCCACTGCCTGGACCTCGCAGTGAGCTGTGTGCTAAGTACTTTATACGATATATCTCACTTAATCTGCACACCAACCTTACGGGGTAGAAGTTATTACTAACCCTGAACCGAGATTCTAGAAGGTAGAGTAACTTGTACAAGGTGATCCTTTAGAAAGTACATCTAAATCTATAGCCTTAGCCTTTGACTAATTCTCCATGTGGCCTCTCTGCTAAATAGGTTTCTCTACTAGAGACTTGGAATAGTTTTGTCTAATTCTGAGTAATAGAAAAAAAAAAAAAACCCCAAATAACAGTAGTTTAAGCAATATAGAAATTTAATTCTCTCTCATGTCCAAGGTGTCCAGAGGATCTGTTCAGGGCTGGTATGGTGCCCCATGATATCAATAACCCAGGTTCCTTCTCTCATGTTCTATGCTACACTTCATTCCTAAGCTTACTTTACGGTCCACCATAGCTGCTGGAGCTCCAGCCATTGCATTTCATTCTTGCCATCATTAAGGAGGAAGCAAATTAATTTGTGCGTGCTTTCTCCCTTTAAACCAAAGAGGTTTAAAGGTTTCTTAGATTTCAACTACTTCTACTTAAAACTTAGAATTGCTCCAAACTTAGTCACGTACAAGAGAAATGGAAATATATTTATTTTGGCTGGTTTTGCGTTAAAAACTGGTGTTCTGTGATGGGGAAAGATGAAGAGAACGGATAGAACCCATTCTTTCTGGAGGGGAATGGGGCAAAAACAAGCAAACAAGCTTGGGCTAGGAATTAATTTAGTCACTGTTCATTCATTCTTCAAAAAATATGCACAAATATGTACAAAAGGCTTACTTTCTGCTCATTTGGTTTTCCATCCAGGGGATTCCGGGTGACTAAGGCAGACCACATCCCTGCCCTTATAGGCTCACAGTCCAGTTGGGTGTCCTAGCTACGACTTTTGAGCGAGTTTTTTGGCTTCGGTAAACCACATCCCTTCTCTGATCCTCAGTCGATCCTTGGCTATAGAATTCTTGAATACTGTAGCTCATATAAACCTCCCAGTTAGAATATTTTCTGACGTGATGTGTCTGAGATGTGGGAAAAGGTAGGACCACAAAGAACCTGGCTTCCATTTTCTCCTCTCCGGGGTAGCAATCACCCACTTGCAGGGTTATTGTTTGAGTTGAATGGGTCCTGAGGGGAAGCACCCGGCAGGGTGCCTGGTGGAGAGCAGGGACTTTTCTTCTGTTTACATGTCTGTCGCTCTGCTGCAGGGGAAGGGAGATTCCCTGGCCTCGTAAGGAGGTCCTTTTGGAGCCTGAGAACTCCCAGGGAACGTGGGGTGCCAGGGTTTGGAGAGCTGTGGTGAGGGGGCTTGCAGGACACCAGCCGTCAGTCCCTCTCACTGCCTCCTGGTGCCCCTACTCTGGGACTCCTCCAACCTCAGCTTCGGGGACCTCTGCGGCTCCGTCACGCACAGTGGCAATCCTCTGTAAGGGGCAGTACTTGGCCCAAGCACGTGGATTCTGGAGCTGCCGGCCTAGGTTCAAAGCCTGACTCTGCCACTGTGGGCCCCAAAAGTCATGTGGTGAAGGTCCGAGCCTCCAGGACTTCAACATGGGACTATATTTGGAGACAGGGTCTTTAAAGAGGTAATTAAGTTAAAATGAGGTTATTAGGGTGGACCCTAGTCCAACGTGACTGTTGTCCTTAAAAGAAGAGACGTGTATATGTATGGCTGAGCCCCTTTGCTGTGCAGTTGAAACTGTCACAGCATTGTTAATTGGCTACACTCCAATACAAAAGAAAACAAATAAAAATGAATAAGATTAAAAAAAAAAGAAAGAAGAAGAGGAGATTAGGACAAGGAGATACACAAATGGAAGACCATGTGAGGACGCAGGGAGAAGACAGCCATCTCTAAGCCAAGGAGAGAAGACTTAAGAAATCAATCCTGCCACACGCCTTGATCTTGGACTTTCAACCTCCGGGACGGAGAAAACACATTTCTGCTGCCTAGGCCGCCCAGTCTGTGCTCCTTTGCCATGGCAGCCCTAGCAAACCAATACAAGCTGTGTGACATCTTTTCACACAAATTCTGTGTCCATTTCCCTCATTTATAAAATCGGGGTTACAATAGGATCTCCCTCATAAGAATGTTTTGAGGCTTTAAACACAGAATATATTTAGAACAGGGCCGGACACAGACTTAGCACTCAGTAAGTAAATGAATAATTATGACGATGATTACCTGTCCCCCTGCCCCACCAGATTTCAAGGGCAGAGATTCCCTACCCATTTCCCAATGTCTAGCACTCAGTGGAATGTAGAATACGCTGTTCCTAGAAGGGAATAGGGTTGGACAAATGGGTGAATGAATGAATGCCCTTTCAAATGCTTCTTGGAAGAAGGCAGGACTAAACTTGTTTTCAGTTGTTCTCTCTCTAATATCTAGATGGAAATGCTTAGAAATAAAGTCAGTGCCCAAGTGTCAAAATGGGTGATTTCTGTATTGGGGAGAAAGGAGAGGCAGTGACACCCAGTCACTGCTGCCCAGCAGGTGACCTTTACCAGACATACCTGGGCCTGGGCCAGAGGCTTACCTGCATCTTGTGAGGCTGACGCAGCGTGCGTGGGGGATGTGTCCAACGAGCAGGACATGACGAAGCACGCGAGCAGGGTGAGGATGTCAGAGGAACAGGCGAGACACCCTTGCAGCTGGGCTGCCTGCCTGGCGGCAGGCACCTGCCCCGGGCAGACACAAGGGCCTGTCCACTCCAAATGCCCCGCCTACATCCATCTTTCTCCTTTTTTGCGTATTGAGTTTCGACACCCCCCCCCCGACAACCCTCCCCATTTTCTGGTCACTGATCTCTCTGCCCTGTTACCTGTAATCCCAAAGCCAGTTCTCTGAACCTAAGAAAGCAATGGGGAAATCTTGGATCCCTACAGAGAGCAATTCTGGCTCTTAAATATCTATGATTCTGCCCGGAGTTGGAGGCTGTAGTTGGCAGAAATTTCCTGGAGATAATGAGGTTTAAATACAATTATATCAGACATTAAAGCCAGCCACCCCAAGCCAGCCTGCCATCTGGCAATGTGTGCATCCTTCCATCAACGTTTATTAAGCGTCTTCTCTGTGCTAGCCAGGCTCTGGATGTTGGGGACACACTGGTTACCAGGAGAGTTTTCTCAAAGAGCTAGCCCCACAAAAGAAGAGACAGCCCTGCAAACAAAACATTCAGGCTTCATTGCAATGTTGCCATCACAGAAAACCTCCCTGAGGGGTGCCATGGGGGTACTTGGCAATGGCGACCTTCCGGATGGCATGCCGGAACGTCTGAGAAGGAGGAACCCACAGATGTGTCTCAGAGAACAAAATGACCCCAAACACCTTCGCAGGCCAGGTAGAGACTGTTTGTATGAACACTTCCTCCTAGTAAATTTTAATTTTCCCCCATGCTTCTTCTAAGTCTCTTCTTCCATGTTGATAGTTGGAAGTTATTAAAACTGTCCCTGAAAAGGGCGGAGGTCTTCACCTGCTGTCAGGCAGAGTAGAGAAAGTTGTTTCCCAGGGAATTGTCCAGATCAGCGGCGCCCAGTAGAACTTGCTGTTATGATGGAAATACTTGCTGTCTGGTGCAGTAGACACTGGGTCACGTGGGGCTATCATAAGCCCTTGAAATGTAGCTAATCTTTCACTTCATTTCATTGGAATTAATTTTAAAATAGCCACTCGTGGCTACTGGCTATTATATTAGAAAGCACAGGGCTGGGCATCGAGGAAGCTGCCTCATCAGACCTGCATCCACCCTATTTCCTAAGGCACACTCTCTCCAGGAGCGCTTCAGGCCCTGGTGCTGTCTCCTGCGGGGATGCGGGCACCCTGCTGCAGGTGTGGTGTTGACATCTTTGGCCACACACTCAGGAGCACAGGAAATGTCCATTTCCTTATTTTCTTTAAGTCAGATAAAACCTGACTGGCAGTTCCCTTTTTGCCAGCTCTGGGGGAAATTCATTCTCAGTCCTGAGTGGGCGCCCAGTTCTCCCACACCTGTGTCACAGCAAGGTTCCAGGGCTGGGTTATGGAGCAGCCAGACACTGGGTAACCCAAACTCCCTTCCGGGCAGGGGATGCCTCCTGGGCACCAGGACACTCTGGAGAGGGTGGGTTGAGGATACTGCCGCCTCTCCCCCTCCTTAAGACATGGGGTCAAAGGTCCCGGCTGCTAATAGAACCCTAGACTCTGCCTGCACCCCAGACAGAGAGATCTTCCCCCTCTACCTTCTAGCTTCTCTCCTTCCCTTCTGGTATTCTTGGCCAGAATCAAAATTTTACTCGCTTCAGCCTTTACCAAAACAAAACCCAGCAGGGGCTGTGTCTTCCTTTGAGCCCAGTAACCCCAACTCTGGGTCAAGAAGGCTCAAAATGGCCAGGTGTTTTTCCCTAGAACCCTACTGAAAAAACTTTAAAAGAACCCCACTGTTTAATATTGCAATTAATTACACTTCTTCATAAAACTGTGATGCCCCACAAGGAGAAGAAAGCAAGAGGCCAGGAAAAGACATTCACAGCACAGGGAACAGCACGTGCAAAGGGACAGAGGCCGTTAAGCTCCGCGGCAACCAGATTCCAATGGGGCAGCCTCAGGGTAGTTCATCTGAAAGGTGGCAGCTCACTGAGTGTCTGCTATGTGATTATTCCCGCCAATCCTTGCGACTTAGATGTCGTCGTGCCCATTTCAAAGATGAGGAAACTGAGGTTCCAAGAGGTCAGACGATTTGGCCAAGGTCTCCCAGGATCTAAACCCAGGTCTCATGGGTTAGAAGCTTCAGTTCCTGCAGCCAGCCTGGGAACAGATGATGTAGGTGAGGAGCAAGGAGGAAGGTGAGACAGCAGTTTGCCTTGGGAATGGGGTGTCCCAGTGGTGAGAGGCCCAGCCCTCAGCCAGGGGGAACGTCAAGGGAGACGGCCTAAAATCTGAATCACCCAGGTGATGCCAGAAACCGCTGGCCCGTCGGTGAGTGTGCCCACCTTCCCCAGCTTCTATTAATAATCAGCCACAGGGAGCCACCCATGGTTATGCAGTTAATGATTAAACACATTGTCACCCCTTCCCAGAGTGCAGCCCTACTGCCCTGGAGCAGACAGGAGTGACGTCACCGGCAAAACCCTCCCTCCCTTTGAGAAGAGGTGGTGTTGGCTGGGATTGTGGGAAGACTGGATTCAGAGTCACAGGGCCGGGGGCCCGGGGCCCGATGTACTCTCTCTGATTGTCAGGTCCTCCACCTACAGAGAGAAAGTGTTGGCTCCAAGCATCTCCCCACCATCATTACATACAAGAGTGTCTGTAGAGGCTCTTGCATTTAGAAGGCACTTGGTGGTTGAGGATGAAAGAATGTGGGTTCGGGGACCCTCCAGACGCAGTGGTTAGGGACAAATTTGGGAGCCAGACCGCCTGGGTTTGAATCCCAGCTCTACTATGTACCAGCTGGGCTGCCTTCGGCAAATGACTTAATTTTTTCTGCCTTGGTGTTTCCATTTATGAAGTAGAGATGACAAAAATGGTACCCTAAGTCTTAGAGATGTGGTGAAGATTATGATTATCACATGCAAATGATTTATAACAATCCCCAGTACCCTGTGCTTAATAGGTATCAGCTATTCACCTTAGCCATGAATCCTCGGTCCAGGATTTTATCTGTTTGAGGCTCAGCTTCCCCATCTGCAAAATGGAGACAACCCCTACTTTGAGGTTAGACTGCTCATTGTAGGAGATGATGTATGTAAAGACCCTGGTGTAGAATTGACATTTAGTCACTGAAAGCCCCTTCCCCTCACTTTTTTCCTTCTAAGAATCAACAGGTTAGACATTCTGAGTTTCCATCAGGGAGAGCCTTCTGGACAGGTATGAAGCAGTTTCTCCATCAGCCTGGATGTGGCACCAAGCAGCAATGGTACCACCGCAGGAGAAGAGTGACATTCTCCAAGAAAATTCCCAGATTGAGACATAATATTTCCCAGATGCCATTTAATAGTGATGGTCATTCCGTATACTGGAAAGAGTTGCTGACGGTGCCAGGCCCTCCAGAGACAGCAGGTTCTTGGGAATCTGCCACACTGGTTAGTCTTCCTAGCTGTGTGTCCTTGGGCAAGTTACCTCCCCTCTCTGAGCCTCAGTTTCCTCGAGTGTAAAATGGGGATTATAATACTTGCTTTGCAGGTTGCTGTAAAAACTAGGAATAAAATGCTTAGTGTCTAATGCAGTACCTGGTATATAATAGGTGTTCAATAAGTAGTCTCTAAAAAAAAAAAAAAAAAACAGAGTTCAAATTCTTTTCCACTTTGATTATTCTCTCCTCTTGCCTGCCTAGGATCATGAGGCTCAGAGAGGGGGGTGGCAGCCCTGTTCCCACAGCTCTTTATTAGAGCCAAGGACTCTGTCTAAAGTAATCATACAGAGTTTGGCTTCAAGCCTGGGAGCTGAAAACTGGCTCCGGACGTGGGGTAAGAGAGAGGAGGGGTGAGATGGGATTTTTATTTCTTAGGGATGAACACAGAGATGGGGCAAACTCTTGAGATGACATGTCTTAATAATAGGACCTTGCACTTCTAATCCTGGGAGGGCAAGTATAAATACATAAAATAAATGACTTCGTTCGGCCTCATCAGCAAACAAAGGTGTGCAAATGCGTTGAGACAATGAGGTGCCAGCTTTCACCTATCAGATGGGCAAACAGTCCCAGGGGCGGGGATGTGCCCACACACAACTGCTGGACCCCACCTCACACTGCCTGTTGGAAGGTGGTTTGCAACACTGTATCAAAAGCCTTGAAAAATATATATAAAATACATATTATATAAAATACATAATATATAAAATATATATTATTATAATTATATACATACACACACACACACACACACACATATATATATGTATATATATACCCATTGGCCCAGAGATTTTGCTCTATAGCTTTATACGATGATGGGTTTGGGGAAGCATATACAGGGATAGTTATCCCAGCCGAAAACTGGAAACACCCAAAATGTCCATCAATCTGGGACATGTTTAATGAAGTGTGGTCCATCCATGTAATGGAATAAATACTATGTGTCACTAGGGAGGATCGTATAGCCTCGTGCGTGGCGGTGGTGGTACAGTGGGGAAACCTCCAGGGCGTGGCCATGGTCCCTGTCTTACGCCAGGCGGCTGGCATATTCATGGGTGTTCACTTTATAATTATGCTAGTCTACGGTACACTTACCTCTGATGCATTTGCTGTTTTATGATGTTGCATTTTATAAGAAGAAAGTAAAAAATGTATGGACCGATCTTTTTAAAATGCAAAGGTGTCTATCACGTATGGCTTTGAAAAAAAAAAAGCAGGTTATAAACATATATGTATCTATATATAAAACATATAAAAATATAGTATGATGGCATTTTTAAATGCTGTCATCAAAATATCTATTTGCAATTCAATGTTATCATACGATTGTAAATATACATTTACCCACATATACCCAGAGGAAAATGTCTGGAAGGACAAGCACTAAAATATTAATAGAGATTATTTCTGGGGGGTGGTTTGTTTACTGAATTTTCTGTACTTTTTTTTTTTTTTTTTTTTTTTTTTTTGCGGTACGCGGGCCTCTCACTGCTGCGGCCTCTCCCGTTGCGGAGCACAGGCTCCGGACGCGCAGGCTCAGTGGCCGTGGCTCACGGGCCCAGCCGCTCCGTGGCCTGTGGGATCTTCCCGGCCCGGGGCACGAACCCGTGTCCCCTGCATCGGCGGGCGGACTCTCAACCACTGCGCCACCAGGGAAGCCCTGTACTTTTTTTTTGGTTGTATGTATATATGTATTTAGCACTCCTCTGAATTTTCTAATAGTTCTACAGGGGGCGTTCGTTTCTGAAACGTTTTTTGTTTCTTATTATGGAGTAACACCCATTCTATAGCATTCCCTGGTTCATAACAGGCTCAGGATTAAGCCACGGTCCACTGCCGCTGGTGTTCACATGCCGAAGGTTAAGTCAGCACCTGCCTGGACAAACATGCATTTGGACTTGATATAAACAAGGGCTTGTTTGTCTGTTGTGGGTGGACTGGGCCACTCAGGCTCCATTCCCCGCCCCCGCCGCGACATTGCTCTGGGGGCTCTGTCCCCTGCTTCCCTGGAAGGCTGGGGGACTGTGGCAGCCACGTTTGCTCCTCTCCGAACACTCCCCGGCTGTCTTCCTCCTCGGAGAAAATCTGCTCAGGTCACCAGCTCCCTGTCCAGCAACCATGCAGCCTGCGGGTCACCAGGGCCACCTTCCCAGGCCCAGGCCAAGAGTTGGATTGCTTTGTGCTATCAGCCCAGTCTGGGACTCAGCTTCCTCATCTGTGAAATGGGGCTAAAAGCGCCCACACTGCCCACAGAACAAGTGGCACTCCCTCTGATAAGTCTGTGCTCTGCACTTGTAGAAGAATGCTTGGTACAAACCTGGCCACCTGCTCAGGTGAACCTGGTTGTTTTTTTTTAAATTAATTAATTAATTAATTAATTTTTGGCTGTGTTGGGTCTTTGTTGCTGCGCGCGGGCTTTCTCTAGTTGTGGCGAGCGGGGGCTACTCTTTGTTGAGGTGCGCGGGCTTCTCATTGCAGTGGCTTCTCTTGCTGTGGAGCTCGGGCTCTAGGCGAGCAGGCTTCAGTAGCTGTGGTCCGCAGGCTCAGTAGTTGTGGCTCGTGGGCTCTAGAGCGCAGGCTCAGTAGTTGTGGTGCACGGGTTTAGTTGCTCTGCAGCATGTGGGATCTTCCCGGACCAGGGCTCGAACCCATGTCCCCCGCATTGGCAGGCGGATTCTTAACCACTGCACCACCAGGGAAGCCCCGAACCTGGCTGGGCTTTAAGTAAAGACTTGTTTGTTTTCCCGCCACATCTGTTCTTTGCTTAGGAACAGGGCAGCTATGCCTTGTCTGCCTTGTACCTTGAAGATGATCTAACTTCTGCTCCAGCCTGCTCTGCCCCGTACATGCCCGAGTCTGTCGTCTGGTTCCTTGCAGCTTGCAGGGGGAATGTCTGCACCTTGTTCCTCCGGGTGCATTGCAGAGCCCCCTCCTCTTGCACGTGATCCTGATGGTGGTCAAGGGCACACGTTGCTTGAATGTTTGGGTGGGGTGAAAATTTCAGTCTCTGTCCAGAAAGAGGGAGCCGCAAGCCCCTGCAGAATCAGGGCTGCGCTCAGCTGTGCTTTTGGACGCTCCCAGCAAGCGGTGAAGCTAAGAATCATTCAGGTTTCACTTCAGAAAGCATTGTGAGGGGGGAAGAAGGCAGTAAACTCTCTTTCCTAATTGTAATACCACTGGGCCTGGCAGGACAATTTATTGACCAAGGTAGAATTTGCCGCTAGGTCCAGGAAAGCGGGGGGTGGGGGGTGGTGGTGGTGGCTGAGATTTAATTTAACAGAAGGAATGCAAAGTCACGTGATACTCCTTCTCTAATCTGGCGGGGAAGTAAAACTCATGGTTGCTACCCAAAAAATCCTTTCGCATTTCTTGACCTGGTCCCAGGTGATGGTGGAGGGGGACTTGTCAGCCAGGAGCCCCCAGGGACACCTATCAGACTCTGGTCTACCTACCTACCAACTAAGACAATCTAAAGTTTTGCCCAGAACATCAGCGAGCACCTGCAGAGATAAGGTAAATGCAGACTCGGAGGCAAAAAGAGCAGATTAAAGTTTAGGAAATGCCAAAGAACCATCCTATCTCCTAAAGCTGGACGATTAGCGGTTGTGTTACCGTACTCAGGGTCAGCTGCTTGTGGCTCAAGAATCCAAAACTGAGAAATAAGTGTTGAGTAAAAGAAAAGATTGCTTTATTGAGGAAGCCTGCAATTCTGGGGAGAAGGTGCTCGTGTCCCCCTAAAACCAACTCCCCGCTTCCCAGGTTTTGCTCAGAGATTATACAGGGAAAAGAGTAAAAGGGCTACATGCTAAGGAGAGGTTGTAGGGTATGTGATCAGCTCGGGGACACTCTTCTGATGGGCTGGTGGGGAGGTAATCGGGAGTCGGCCTCATCAGCCTTGGTTCCAACCTGTGTGGGTCTGCGTGCTTGTGGGCAGCATACGGGTTAACTTCTTCCACCTGGCGGGGGTTTCAGTACCTGCAAAACAGCTCAAAGGATATGGCTCAGAATATTATCTATAGCCCTTGAGGAGGAACTAAAAGTCCTTGACTTTGTTTAATGGGTAAACTATTACTATTGGGTCTTATCTGATTGCTTTCCTTTGCTTCTTCTTGTTTCTCTGATTAAATTTATTCTTTGGCTAAAGTTTTCCTACAGACAAGAGGCAGGTGGAGGACAACGGTGGCGGGTGTCTGTCCTGGGAAGGCCCCATAGGGTCCCGCTTGGTTACAGTAGTTTTAAGTCGACTGTCTGTACATAAGTTCAAATCTTCTTCCTCCTTTCCTCCTTCCTTCTGTTCAATTAGCAAATATTATTTAAGTTTTGCCTGCCCTGTGCAAAGTAGTGTGGTCCCAAGACAGAGAAGCTGCTGCTCCTTTCTGCAGGGAGCTCTGCCTACAGAGGTACAAGCAAAGCAGAGAGGATGAAGGAGCCAGAATGGCTGGGCGGGGCAGGCAGGCAGGTTAGGCTGGAAAGTGCAGTTGGAGGTGGTGGTGGAGACAGGCGGTCAAGGCAGGAAGGTGGGTGGAGAGTGAAGGGTCACCAGCTTCAGGCTGAGTGGCTGCCAAACATACATGCAGGCCCTTCAAAGCTCCCATGACCTCTCAGAGAAAATAGGGGAAGTTTCCCAGGCTTCTGTCTTCCTCAGAGTTTAGGAGTTCTCTAACGAACTGACCTAAAATTAACGGACAGCCTTCTGATTTACTCTAGAAAGGACCCATCTGAGAACAAAGCCAACATGGAGTAAAACTGATCTGGGAGATACTGAGAGCTAGAGAGACAGAGATCTGGTGACACCAGGCCCTGGATCCAGCCATGCCTGAAGCTAACACTCCTCTGGCTATTACTGCTACATGAGCCCGTAAGTATGTCCCCCTTTTATTGCTTAAGCCATTTGAAATTACGTTTATGCCACCTATACACTAATGAGTTCTAACTAATGACAAGGAAGGAAAACGCACAATGCTCTGGGGGCAGAGGGTGGCAAGAGCATGCTTATCCGTGCCTAGTCTAATGGCTGCCTGCTTCAAATACCCCTTTTTCAGGAGGGTTTTTCTAAAACCTTGAGAGTAGGTGAGATCTCGGGTCATATAGTGTTCTAAGACTCTGTGTTCTTAACAACATTTGTAACAATTCCAATTATAGAGTCATGCCGTTTTCATCTCTTTATTGCTAGCACTTCACATAGTGCCTGATGGATTTTAAATGCTAGACCAACTACGTATTGAATTTTTTAAAAAAGTGAATCTAGTTGGAGAAGAACAAGAGAGGTTTACTGGAGGAGCTGACATTTGCCATAGCCTTGGAGGATGGTGACCCAGTCAGGATGGGCTGTGTTGGGCTGCAGTGACAAACACCCTCAGAATGCTGGTGGCACGTGGCAACAGGGTTTATTTCTTCTCCTTGTCACACGTCCACTTTGGTCAGCTGGGGACTCTGCTCTGCGTTACCCCCTTCCAGGGCCCGGGGGATGGAGTTTCTACCATCTGGAGTCGTCAGTGTGGCCGGGCTAAGAATGATGAGGACAGGAGGTGAATACAGGCTGGCTGTTAAAGTCCCCCTCTGGAAGGGACACAAATCACTTCCACTCCCCGTTCACTGACAGTGAAAATCATACCCATGTGCCTAATTTCAGGGACGGTGGAAGAGCTGAAATGGGGGTGACCAATCCGGTGGCATCTCAGCTCTCAGCATCTCCCAGATCAGTCGGCTCCACACTAGCTTTGCTCTTAGGCAGGTCCTTTCTAGATTAGATCAGTGTTTTCCCCAGATGAGTGACAACTCCAGAGAAGGGGGTGTAGGAGGGCTTTCTAGAAGGAGAAAAGAGTTTGGCCAAAGGTTCAGAGGTGAAGACGTGAGGGTCTACTCAAGGGAAAGTGGTGAGTAAGCCAGTGACTGAAGGATGAAGAGAAAAATGCGGACATGTCAGGGGACATCTCCGTTGACACACGGGGGAGGGGTGGTGAACTTGGCAGGCAGCGAGAGCAATAGAAGGTTTAATCAGGCAGGACCTATGATTTAGGTTATTCAAGATGCCAGCCAAGCATGGGATGAAGGGAATGGAGAGGGTAGATGAGAGAAGTGGGGCGGCTGGTGGGAAGCTGGGCAAGGACCACTGAGGGATCATCCCAGGGTAGCTGCATCAGGGCTGCCCCGAGCCGGCAGGTAAGTAGGTCTCTCTGCAAACACATGACAAATATTTGTTAAATACATATTAACTGTGTACTGGGTTGAATCCTGTCACCGCTGCCCCCGCTCCCCCCTCCAAATTCATTTCCACCCCTCAGAATGTGACCTCACTTGGAAATACGGTCTTTGCAGAGGTAATCGGTTAGGTTCAGAGGAGGTCATATTGCATTAGGGTGGGCCCTTCAGCCAATATGACTGGTGTCCTCATAAGAAGAGGAGAGGGGCTTCCCTGGTGGCGCAGTGGTTGAGAGTCCGCCTGCCGATGCAGGGGACGCGGGTTCGTGCCCCGGTCCGGGAAGATCCCACGTGCCGCGGAGCGGCTGGGCCCGTGAGCCGTGGCCGCTGAGCCTGCGCGTCCGGAGCCTGTGCTCCGCAACGGGAGAGGCC
>NW_021145346.1:44855-87156 GCF_002837175.3 Physeter macrocephalus
GGGCCCGCGTCCCGCAGAAAAAAAAAAAAAAAAAAAAAAAAAAAAAAGAAGAGGAGAGGTACAGAGACAGAGACACAAGGGAAGAAGGCCATGTGATGACAGTGGCAGAGATCAGAGTGATGCAGCTACAAGCCAGGGAACACCAAAGATTGCCTGCAAAAGCACCAGGAGCTGGAAGAGGCAGGGAAGGATTCTACCCTGGAGGCTCCAGAGGGAGCAAGGTCCTGCTGACGCTGTGATTTTGGACTTCTGGCCTCCCAAACTGTGAAACAATACATTTCTCTTATTTTAAGCCGCCCGGTTTGTGGTAGTTTGTTACAGCATCCCTGAAAAACTATTACAAACCAGGAGCAAAGAGACCCTGATTTTTATGGGCCAAAAGTTGTATACCTCTTCATTTCTGTTCAAAGTAAAAGATTCATTACATACCCTGAACATAGGCTAACACCTACCCTCCTTTGGAATTGTTTTCCTTTTGCAGATTTTCCCCATTGCTCACAACTGGACATTATATGTCAAGGATGCTCTCAGAGGACTGGGAGAATGTACATAGGTCCACAGATAGAGATCCTTCCACTTGAGCTCCTGAAGCAAGTAGAGAGATCCCTTCCCCTGGCAACAAAGTTTCCAAACAAGGCTGCATAAAGTAAGGAGAGTTCAGGAATAAACGTTTGCATTCACTCACTTATTCGACCAATATTTACTGGCTTTCTGTATGAATCAGGTACTTTGCAAGACGTCAGGAGAGGTGGGATGAGATGATGATGGTGATGATGATGATGACGGTGGTGACTAACATTCTCTCAGGGCTTCCTATGTGCCAGGCACTGTTCTAGGACTTTTCACAGGTCCTTTACATGTAGTAACTCATATTTCTTATGACAACCCTAGAAGTTAACTCTGTCATTATGAGTGCATCTTCTCGATGAGGAGGCTGAGGCAGGAAATTATAGAACTTGCCCAGGGGTAGAAAGCCGGTGAGTGGCAGAGATGAGATACAAATGATCCGCAAAGAGATGAAAGTACTGGCTTCCGAGGAGGAGGGGGAAGTAAGAAAGTTGGGGGGTGGGGGGTGGAGGTGGAGAAGAAGGCTATTGTTTTTCCTAACAAGCTTTGTAGAATTATTAAGCCAGGACTGACCCGTGAGCAACTTGGTAAATTAAACATTAAAAAGTTAAAGGAAGGGGAGATGAGGAAGCGGAGACTATGTGGATGGGCATCTATTTACAGAAGTTTGGGGAGGAAGAGGGAGAGGTTAAGGCTACGGTAACTGGAGGAGAACCTGGGTTAAGAGGATTGTTAGGATGGGTCAGTGACTGCCGTGAACGTGTACTTGTTGTTTAGAACGACCCACAAGAGAGGGAGATATGGATTCTGGAGAAGCTCGAAGATGCGGGGCGGAGCCCAATACTAGAGCTGGGGGATGCTGGGTTTTCAGGGACACTTTCTCATCCTAGTGGGAGGGGAAAATATGGAACTGCAGCAGCGGGCTCATAAAATGTGGTCAGAAGGTCTGACGGCTCCTCTTACCCAGAGACGCAGAGAGAGGCAGGGTAACTGCCCAGGGTACCACAGCTCCTGGGTGTTGAAATCAGGCATTCTTCCCCAGCACTCCAGCTTTCTCTTGGGTCTCTCTCAGCCCTGAGTACCCATGAACGCCAAGAAAGAAGGCCGGGAAAGAATGATGCCTATGGACCTTTTAGTTAGAATAGGCTATGAAAAAAATTTTGGTGCTGCTCACTAGAAACTTCCAGGGACATTAGTCCAGAAAATCCAGCCTCATCCTGTGATGGCTTTGCAGCACACGTGCATTGACTAAGCAAACCTAACTCTACTGCTGACCAGTGAGAAAGAGAAATAATTTAAACAGTTCAATACAATTGCACCCACATTTGGCTCCGAGAGCTTCTGCTGTCTCAGCTGGCCTGGGCTGGGGGATGCGGAGGTGCAGGAAGCTCTCAGTGTCCTGGGGCTGCGCCACAGGATGAGCCTCTTCTACCCGTGTGTGTGCAGCCGGGGCGGCCCCCAAGTCAGTCCTTCCTACAGCAAAACGCAAGAAAACTGCTTCATCTGGTACTCAGTGCATCGCAGAAACAACAATGCATCGCGGCACTGAAGGAAAAAGTGGCTGTGTTGGACCCATGAGAGGGAGTCTGGGACCCAAACGACACCTTCATCAGAACTTTTCCAAGCTGATTTGGACTCTGCAACCATCTCCTTCCACCCTGGTTGAAGAACGCCACCCCTCTCAGAAAATTCTACTCCCCTGTAGAATTCTTCTTTTCTCCTCTCTTTGCCTCTGGTACCTTGTCTCCTCTGTCCTCTCACTCGTTCTCTGCTCACTGTCTTCCAGAAGGCTGGGGCTCCTAAGCACAAGCCTAGCCTCCCATTGGGCAAATCTGGCTGCAGGTCTGGGCTGCTCTGTGTGCCCCACCCCCAAGTCTTCCTCAAAGCTTCCACTTGTTAATGCAGGAGTGGGCAGCCTACTCCACTTTTGAACTTGACCTTCAAATTTTTGCCAGGTAATAAACCATAGGGGCTCAGTAAATGTGAGGTCAAAGTCAAAACGGGGGAGGTAAGGGAAAATGGATGCATGCGAGTGAGGTAAAAGAAAGCTGGCCTGCAGACTGCTAGACCGGGGAGGGTGTTCCTACAACAGGGTGGATCTGGAAGAGGCAAACTTTTTGTTCATTACCATGTCCCCAGAGTCTAGAACAGAGCCTGGACAGAAAAGGTGCTCAATCCAGTTACCCAGGGAATGAGCTCAGCTTAACCTTCTCCTTGTGCAGATGGAGAAAATGAACCTTGGGGCTCCTGTGCTATGAACCCCAGGGAAAGGACCTTGCCTTTTCACTCCTTTTCCCAGAAGCTGAGCACAGGACCTGGCTCACAGCAGTGGCTCAATAAATATTTGTGGAATGACAGAATAGGTAAATATCGGGGCCCATGCAGGCAAATGGGACGCACAGAGGAGAGGCAGGCCCCTGCCTTGAGCAAAGCCTGGGCTGGTGGAGGGAAGAGGTTTACCACGCGCAGGCAGGCGGAGGGGGAGAGGCGCAGGTCCCTGCAAACACAAGTCTGGGCAAGGGGCCTGGGGACAACGACAGGGTCTTTTCTTCACCCATAAAATGATGCTCTCTCAGTGCAGTGATTCTCACCGGGGCTGCACATTAGAACCAGATCTGGGAAGCTCTTAAAAGACGTCTGGTCTGCCATCCTTGAGATTCTAATCAAACTGTCCTGGGGTGGAGCCCTGGCACAGCACCTTATAAAAAAGAGTTCCGCCGGGCATTCTGACCTGCAGAGCGGCTTGAGAACACGGAGGCAAAAACCAGACGGCAGACAAGGCAGCTAAGCGTGGAAAGGGTGCTCAGTACAAGTTCTGGGATCCCGGGAGAGGAAAGAGTGAGAATCTCCCCTTCCAGCCAGGGTCCTGGGGGCGGGGAGAAGGACGCCGGGGCGGGAAAGGGCGGGTGGGCTCAGAACTCGGGAGGCGGATAGGAAGCGGTGCGGGGGGTGGGGGCGGGGCGGTGTCCAGGCCGTGGGATGGGCTGAGCAAGACGGACGTGATTAAATGGGAGCGTGCATTTCAGCGGAGAGCTGATGCAACAAGGCAGGGGCATGGGGTGAGCGTCGCCGGCGGCGGGTCTCCGGGAAGCAAAGGAGGCAGCTAAATGGGGCTCGGGAGCTAAAACCTGGAGGAAGTGGGGAGTCGCCCGTAAGGGATGTCAGGGCGTGGCGCGACGGGACTCGGAAGAAGAAACTCTGAGGTGGAGATGGTCACACAGAGACACACGGAAGTCCGCATGCACACGCACGAGCGCGCACAGGCACAACGCACCCGCGCACAAACGCATCCCCGGTGCACACATGCCCGCTGCACACGCCGAGGCCCCGGCCTTCCGGGCGAAGGAAGGGACAGCAGAGCCTAACGGCCGCCGGGACCGGAGGCCCCTCCCCGCCGCGCCCCTACTCGGGCTTGCGCAACAGGCGGCGGCTCCGGCGGGCGCCCGCCGCGCGCTGCCCCAGCACGGCCGGTGGCGCCCAAGGGAGCGGGAGGAGCGCCCGCGAGGAGGGAGCGGCGAGGGGTGTGTCCCCGCTGCGCGCCCGGCCCGGGAGGGCGGGGGCGGGGCGAGGCGCGGAGGGCGGGGCCGCAGCGCCTATAAAGTCGCCCTCCTCCGGGGCATAAACAAACCTCCCCTGGCTCCCAGCTCCGGCTCGGGAGCGCACGCTTCTCTTCGCCGCTCTCGTCGCTCCCTCTGGGCACCGCCAGCCTAGCTCCGGCTCTTTTTGCTTTTCTCTCTCAACTTCAGGTAAGCCTGACGCCCTCTTCCCGCCGGGCGGGGAGGGATCGGTCGCCCGTGGGTGCTGCTACAGCTCCTGGACCGCCCTTTGTGGCCCCGAGGAGCTGCAAGTGCTCGGCTTCCCCGTGGCGCGAGGGCGAGAGCGAGCAGGGGCTTTGGGGGCGCGGGCACTGCCGGGGTGAGGGGTTTCGATTCGGCTACAAGTGGAAAAAAAGGTCCCCGTCCACCTTTCCCCTAGCTGAGGAAGTGGGATCCTGGGGGTCGGGGTCGGGGGTGGAGAGGCTCGGGGCACACCTTGACCGCGATCCCGGGGCCCTCCCGGATCAGAGCTGGCGCCGCGGGCCGGGGGCGAGCTGGAGCAGGGGGAGGGACCAAGAGTGCGGGTGTCGGGGCGGGGTGGCGTTTGTCCCTGCAGTGGGGTGTCTGGGGAAGGAGGGGCTGAGTGCGCGTGTGTAGAAAGGCGGTGGGCAGGGGTGAGCGGCGATGGGGATGAGGCGGGAGAAGGGGCATGGGTGTGCCTGCTTCCCGGACTGTGCCCAGAGTCAGGGTGCGTCCGAGGGGCGGGGGCCCATTCAGCCTGGAAGCCGGGGTGGGGCGCGCTTGTGTGTGTGTGTGTGTGTGTGTGTGTGTGTGTGTGTGTGTGTGGTGGGGTGGGTCCGAGGTGTGTCACAGCGCGTGTGACATGCGCGGGAGGGTGGCAGGGTGCGGCCCCCGAGGTGGCCCGGGGTGGGCACTGTGGCGTCGCGGAAGAGGTGGCCTGGGCCGGAGGGGGCTTCGAGTGGCGTCATTTTCGCCTCCGCCCATCCTCCCCCGCTTCGCCTCTCTCCCCTGCCCCCCGGGCCCGCCTCTCCTGCCCTGCAGGAGGAGAGCCGCTGGAGTTGCTCGGACGTTCCTGGGCCATCGGCCGCGGTCTCTGGTTCAGCCGTGGGCAGGGCGTGTGCAAAGCGGTGGGCTCCGGGGCAAACGCGCGGTCACCGCTTGGGTCACGTTAGTGGCTGACGCCGGGATTTAGTGGCTCTTTTCCTTACCCCTCCCCCCCCACCCCAGCCCACCAGTCCCACTCGCCCGTCTGTCGCCTCTGCTGTCAGACGTCCCTGTGGGTCTGGGGCAGCACCGATTTGTGGCTTGGAAGGGGGAGGTGCCTGGCAGCTGGTGGGGGAGGGAAATCTGGTGGCGGAGGGCCCGGTTGTCTTGTGCCCGAGACCAACTCTTCTTCGCAGATGTCCTGGGCGCTTCAGTTTGAAGTTTGTTTGGTTCCTTTGAGTTACTGGGAAAGATTAAAGATTCAAAGAGAGTTCAGCCAGTGGCCACGCAGGAGGGCTCTAGCCTCCTCCTAATGGCCATTATCCATACTTCACCTTCTCCTAAAGAACAAAATATCGAAACACAGACCGTGTTCTTGCTATGGAAAATGCAGTTTCACAGCAAACCTTCCAGCACAGCCTCCTCCTTTATAGAAATTCTGGAATCGTTACTGAGTTTCACAAACGTGAACTGAAATAAGCAAGGTACAGAGAGTGCCGGCCCCGGCACCTGCCTTCAAGGGGCTCACCAAGTACGGGAGGAGTGCAGGTGGGGGTGCAGCCCCCAGCCTTCTGTGGTGGTAACTGCTGGAGCGAGCGGAGCGGCACAGGGTGGGAGTCAGGGGAGGAGGGGAGGCAGAGGTGGTCCGGAAGTGCTGGGAAACCTCCAAAGGGACAGTGCTCTGGTGTAAGGATGGAAGCCTGGGATGTCCCTTCTTAGCTTTGTGGGACCTTGTCTCTCATTAGAGAGTGAGAAGGAAGGCGTTGCCTGCCTCGCCCCACCACTTGGCACCTGGCCCAGGGCCAGGCCCTTGGGCAGGGATCAAATACAGACGCTGGATGAATTGAATGTCTCCTTCCCTTCTGCCCCGCTCCCCGATGACCCCGTGGTAGCCAGCATCCCAAGGAGGCAGTAGACCTTTTGGTGGTAGCATGTGCCTGGGCTTTCCAAGGAGACTTGGAGTATCTCTTGGGGTCTCCTCTCCCGAGAAGCAGATCCAGGATTATTGCTGTCTATTGGTTTGATAATTTGGACTGGAATTAAAAACTCACACAACCTACTGGTCCAACTTCTACCCATTTTACAGATGGAAACTGAGACACGGAACGACTTACCAAGGATGAGCCGAAACTGGGAATCGGCTCTCCAAGACCCTTTCCAGGGGTCTCCTGGCTGGGATTGAAGGTGGTGAAAGGGGGTCTCGGTCTTGAGAGATTTATTTTCTGCTGTCAGAGGGGCAAAAATAAATTGGATATTCACTGAGTTTCTGGTGAGGAAACTTTCCAGACAGAATGTGGGTGATTGATTGATTGATTTTCAGTGTGAATTGTGTGTTCTTGAGAGATTAGCAGACTCAGTCTAGTGAGAAAGTGCTGCAGCCCCGCTAAGCGGTGGTTGATGGGATTTGGGCTGCCTCCTCCAGCTTGGACCCCAGATCTAAACAGAGCTGGACCCCCCTTTCCCTCCCCTCAGTGCATTGAAATCTGGCCTGAGCTGCCTCAGCAAGAATGGGGAAGAAAGATCGCTTTGTGTTTTTCTGATGGCCTGAAGCTGCAGTTCTTCCTTGGGACCCAACTCCAGAGAATCCCATCCAAGGCGTGACTCAGAAGGCCCTGTGCTTCAGAAAGGAAGCCAAGGTGATGACTCAGCATCTGAGATTCTAGCAAGGAGGGGGGCCCAACTCAGGCGGAGGGGGCCGGGGAGGGACAAGACCTCTCTCTCTTCAGATCAGTGGCTGTATCCTCACATCGCCTCTCATCCTTGCAAGAGCTCTGCTTGGGCTGTCTTGCCTCCATTGAATGGATGAGAAAACCAAGGCCAAGAATGTTTAAGGGACTTGCTCGTGGGCCATGTGACTGAAAGTGGGAGAGCCAGACTTAGAACCCAGAGAGTCAGACTTGAAAGCCTTTGTTCCTTTTCATGACAGCATGTTGGGGTGATTGCATAAGGGCTTGAATGAAAAGTACAGAGAGGCAATCAGGAGCTCTGGGCCTCAGTTTCCTCCCCTGAAAAATGAGAATAACAGACACTGTCTCACTGGGATGTGTAAATATTAATTGAGTTAATCCACGGAAGGAACTGAGAACAGTACTCGCCCGTGAGGACACCATGAGGGACTTTGCTGTCAATCAATCCCACAAATGACAAGGCATTTCCTTGGCAGTCAGTGGCAGGAACCTTTGTTCTAAACTTACCCAGACCAGTGGGAGCGCCTGCAAATGCTGGACTCATGTTTTGCTTCTTGTAGTTTTTCCAAAAAGCTAGGCTTGGGCTTCCCTGGTGGTGCAGTGGTTAAGAATCCGCCTGCCAATGCAGGTGACACGGGTTCAAGCTCTGGTCCGGGAAGATCCCGCATTGCCGCGGAGCAACTAAGCCCTTGCGCCACAACTACTGAGCCTGCGCTCTGGAGCCCGCGAGCCACAACTACTGAGCCTGTGAGCCACAACTACTGAAGCCTGTGCGCCTAGAGCCCATGCTCCGCAACAAGAGAAGCTGCCGCGATGAGAGGCCCGTGCACCGCAACAGAGTGGCCACTGCTCGTTGCAGCTAGAGAAAGCCCACACACAGCAACAAAGACCCAACACGGCCAAAAATAAATAAATAAAATAAATAAATTTATTTTTTAAAAAAAGCTAGACTTATGCTGAACGCATAAAAATGTAATGGGAACCTAGTCTGAAATGCAGATTTCCAGGCCTAGTAGGTCTGGGATATGCCAGGAATCTGCATTGTTTCAAAGCTCCCTGGGCTGGGCTGGGGGTAGGGTGTACTGAAGGCAGCCAGAGATGAGGATACCTGCTCCAGAATAATGGGTAGGGGGAGAGGAAAAGAAAGGGGTGGCCACATTTCTCATACCTCCAGGGTCTGGGGACCCAGTACTCAGTAAGTAGCTCTTATCTGGCTAACGTGACTTGTGACTTCAGGGCATCGCCTGGTTCAGTTGAGATAAGAGACATCCCTGCCATTTCTCGGGTCAGAAAACCGAGGCTTGCGCAGGTCACCTGCTTGTCCAGAAGCAAGTGATGGGGTTCTGTTCCACGTGAGCCGCCCTGGACCTTTCCCTGCCCAGAGCCTTCTGGACCTGTCTTTAGAGCCTGAACTTTGTTTCTTGGATTCATTTCAGGCAGCCCTTCCTGCCTCCCTGATCTCGGTCTGGTTGCAGCCCTGCCCTTCTGGTCGCTCTTTCTCTTTATGTTTGGAGACAGGGACAGGCGGGTTGGCCATTTCTGCTGCAGAACCTGAGGAGGTTAAGTTCCCGGGACACTCACTTGGCCCCTGCTGTGCCAGCCCAGGCTTGTTGGAGGGTGGTGAGCAGGAGGGGTGGGGGGCTCTGATCAGGTGTGCGTGGAGCCCAGCTCTCCGGGGTGGGCGCCTTGTGAGAAGAGACCTGCGTAACCCTGGGAATCTGGCTTGGCGCTGCCGAACAGACCAGGTTACAGGATTCGGGTCCACACACGTAGGTCTCTCTTTGACCCAATCTTTGACTTCATCATTTACTGAAGACCTGCCAACCCCTGCTCACCCGGGCTCCGTCTCCAGGCGTTTCCATTCCAGCAGGGCCGTTCCTCCAACAGGTGGTAGGAAATGGGGTTCGATAGCAGTCTGGGGGCCTTCTCTTTTCTAGATTTCTTTTCCTCCTTAAACCTGTGGAAACCTCTGTGCATATAAATTTTACGCCCATGTGCAGCTCTGCTTAAAGAGGTGGATGGGGATCGGGGTTCCATCCTGTTCCCCCATCTTGACCCCCGACTCCACCCTGTTGGCTTTGAGAAGGTTCTGGGCAGCCCTCTCTGAATGTGGGTGTGAGAGGCATTCTTAAGAGGCAGGTACTTCTGAGGATTCTCTTAGCTGGGAGCCTTTACCTCCTTTCCCCTCTCCTTATTAATCATTGAACTTGTCTCTTTTCTCCAGAAAGCCCTCCCTGGCCTTCCCCTGCAGGCAGGCAGGCTGGGTTAGGTACCCTTCTTGGATCATTCTGGGCTGTCTCCTTATTCACCCTTTTCCCCGTAGACCTGAGAGCCTGGCACTTAGTAGGCACTCAATTAATGTTGGTCCAAAGGAAACCTCCACTTATTAAGGAAATAACTCGGGCCCTCTTGTGTAGGAAAGGTCGGAAGGCCATCCAGAGGGTAGAAGCAGCAAGACCCGTTCGGGGAAGGACCCCGTCAGCGTGGCACTCATCCCATCTCGGGGACAGAGGGTTTTGTAGGAAGAAACTACCTCCACCTCCAGAGCGAACGCTGGATCCGTCTGTGTGCTTTCCACAAATCATCTCACTGACCATCCAGCGCGGCCCATGCTCGTCCCGCAGATTCTCAGAAAAATCCTCTAAGCCACCCAGCATCCTCCTTTGGACTTCCGTTCTTCTGCTCGTGCCTGCAGACGGTCTGACCTTCTCTCTGCCAGACACGTAGCTGGGCTGCCAAAACTCCGCTGAGAACCTACAGGAAGGTCCTGGGTGGTGCTGCAGGGAAGGGGGTGGGCGAGGACCAAGCGCTGGCCCCTCCCTCTTCCTGCTATTGTGTCCCAGACACGCTCCCTGACCTTCTTGCTGGTTCTGTGCTCTGGCCGAACACAGACAAGTTCCGTTTCAGCTCTAGACTGGTACCCGGGAAAGGCATGCGGCTGGGGTGTGTCTTCTCTGTAGTGATCCCTTTTTCATTCTTTCAGTATCGGACAGCTCGTTGCATGCTGCTGAGGTTCAACCTCCATGCAGAGCACCAGGGACCTGGAGGAATTCCCATAGTCTGATCTTCTTTTCCGCAATTGTGACGTCCCTGTTTTACTGACTTTCGAAAGCCCTGTTTTTGACTTCCCTTCCCCTCACCTGGGGAACTTTCTTGAAGGTCCAGTGAGTCCAGCCTCATTGTCTACTAGGTTTATTACTTAAGAAAAACATTGAGAGTTAAGGCCACCAAGTTCCTCACCCTCCCCGGAGCCTTGGGTTTCGAAAGGTCCAGAAAACATCAAGAGAACCCACGAACTGCCTGGTAGCTTGGCGTCAAAACCTCTTTGGCAAAGAAAGGACCAAAGAACGCGTTCGCAGCAAGGCAACGCGTACCCCAAGGCTACTTTCCTTGAGGTTAATGCAGCCGGGGGTCTGTTCTCTGGAAACTTCCGGGGATCCCTGTATTCGGGGAAGATGTTGTGGCGACAGCAGCACCCATTGATCCCCCCACCCCCCTTTTAAATTCTGTTCTATAAGGAGCCCAGTGTGCTGGAAAAAACACCGCTTTCACGTGGCTTGGAAAGCAGACGTGTTCTGGAGCAGACAAAATCTGGACCACAGGCTGACCATCACAATCGATGCAAACTTATCAACAATCGCTCCTGGGCCCTCTCTCTCTGCTTCACTGAAGGACTCCGGGAGGCTGTGGTCTGTCCGCCCCTGCCCTGCACACCAGCACCCACGTCGAAGGATGGAGTCTAGGCCTTAAGGGAGTCACGTGGGCCTAGGCGTTTGAGCCTCAGGTGACCCATCTGTAAGCTGGGATGATCAGATCCACATTCTCCCAGGGACCTCCTTGAGGAACAGATAGAACAATGCAGTGAACCCTTTTCCAAAGTATTGGATTTGCCACGTCAGGAAGGCACTCTGCGGAAAAGCTAAACACAGAAGTCCTTCTGGGTATTGTGAAGGGAGAACAGAAAAGTCTTAAGACGTGGACTGGGCCTCTCGTGGTGGTTCAGGGGGGCTGAGAACCTACAGGAAGATCCCGGGTGGTATTGCAGGGAAGGGGGCCTCTCGTGGTGGCCCTGGGGGGCTGCCCATGGTAGAGGGAGAAACACATGACTCCCCCAGATGATCCACACAGGAGAAGCCTCCTGGGCACACATATAGCCCATCCTCAGCACATCCTCACCCTGGGGCTGGGTGCACGGTATGTATGTCTATTTAGAGCAAGCTGGTGTCATGGTCAGCTGTCCCCTTTAAGGTTGCTTTAAGCTGTGCCATCTTGATGCTTGGTGGCTTGGGGGTACATTTCATAATTTCTCTGTGCCTCCGTTTCCCTGTCAGATTGTTCACGACAAGGTCCACCTTCTAGGGTTGCTGGAAAGCTCAAAGGAGGGAGAGACTTTGGAGCCCAGGAGGTGCCATAGAAGTTCTTGTTGCTGTGATCCTGCTGTGTTTGTGCAGGGTTTTGGCCACTCTTGCTGAGATGGGTGCATCTTGGGGCTCCCAGAGCACATCCTGGATGTTAGTCTGCTGGACACCCCTGCCCTGCCTCGGGGGAGTTCTAGGGGCCCAGCAGAACTTGCAGATAGGTCCCCCTGTGTGGCTTGCTGCAAGAGTGCCGGAGCAGGAGGGAGACTCCTGTTTTACGGACAGGGAGGGGTCCAGGCCGGGAGGAGAGGTTCTTCCAGGTTCCCAGGGCAGATGGATCCAGGCAGAGCCAAGCTGCATGGGGGCCCTGGTAGGACCCCAGGGTACACGGCCCTTTTGTCTGCATGCAGCACCCTCCCGCCTGGGCTCCCATCCATCCTGGGTTTTGGGGACCATGTGCTATCGATAGAACACATGCCACATATTTTGTCGATGGGAAGCCAAGGCCCAGGGAGGGGATGAATGACTTGAGGAAAGTCATGTGGCAGGGTTCCCACGCCCCGACTCCTAAGCAGCGTTCCTGCGGCTCTGCCAGGGTTTTTGAGAATCACAGGCTCTGTGGCCCCTCGCTCTCCTGGTGACTGGTTAACAGCTCTCACGTGACCTCGTCGCCTGAAATGCCTCCGCCCTCTGCCTTCGCAGTCCCCGAGGTCACCTACTTCCCTCCTCTGGACAAATCTCAGTCTTGGCTCCCCTGGAACCCGTGAAGTCCAGCTAATTGCTGACTGACTCCTGGGTCTGTTGAACTGGAAAGGTATTTGCCCGCCCCCCTTGGGCCTTTGTTACTCACTGACCTGTGTGATGGTGCATTGGGTTTGATTGCTGGAAACCCATGTGGCACCTGCTGAAGGTCCTCTCTGTGTCCCCTGCTTGCTGGGCCACTCGGGCTCTAAGAGTGTATAAAAAACATGGACTGTGTCCCCACAGATGTCCACGCTCTCTGAGGCAACCAGAAAAGTGCCCTGATTAATTAAGCAGCTATTTGCCAGATTCTGTGTGCCATAGTTTCATTTAAGCCCCGCTGCTGCTCGCTGGGAACAGGAGTTGTTATGCCCATTTTATAGATGAGCAGGCTGAGGCTCAGAGGTTAGCTCACAGAGCCAATCAATGGTGATGCCCAGGTCTGACCCTCAAGTCTCCCCGCCTAGCTCCTGGCTACCTTTCACTTCTGCGATGTTGGTTTTCTCAGAATTCCTTCTGGGCAAGTGGGTGGGAAAGGAAAATGTGGTATAAACCAGTCTGGCAGCTGGCGTTGTGACCTGGAGCCCTGTTTTGGGCACGGAGTGGGGTTTTAGCAGAAGGAGGCCTGTCCCAACCTCATTTCCTGTCTGGAGCGACTTCCTTCTGTGCTGAGACACAGTTGGCAGGTACGGCCCCCTCCCCATGCTGCAGGGTGGAGCAGAGGGCTGGGAGTCGGACTCCTGGGCTCCCACCCCTGTGCCCTGTGCGGCCTGGCCCTGTCACCCCCTGTCCCCTGCATGATTGCCTCAGCCCTTTTCAGTCCGACACTGTGCTGGGACTTTTCAGGAGGCCGTGGAGAAGGGCAGGGACGGGCGTCCAGCACTCGGCCTCAAGTGCAGGGAGAGAGCTTGCGAGCCAAGTCGGGCCTCAGGTCGGCTGCGGGGAGTGACCCTGGTGTGACCCTCCAAGTGGCACCTGGAGGGGGCGGGGGCACGAGCCAGAGCACCCAGATCAGGTCACCTCCCATCGGTCCCTGACTTATCACATAGTAGAGTTGTCAACGGAGCTATCAGGGGTCCGTCCTCTCTTTGCTCAGTGCCTGTCGCATGAGAACCTACTGTACGGGAAAGCCACCTCCGAGTAAATCGCCGTACAGTCCACGCTTCTTGGAACCCAGATGGTCTTTGAGGGCTAGTCTTGCCAGGGGGGCGGTGGCAGATGATGGGAAGGGGGCACGAGGGGCTGCTGGGAGATGTCCCTGGCTTCACCCAAAGCATGTCAGCTTTCTCCTTAAAAACAATCCATTTTTAGGTACTGAACTTCCTTATAAAGTTTCCTTTAGGCAAACAGCTTCTGAACCACAAGTTTGCGAAGTTTTTGGATTGACGCAACGGAGACAGGGTCAGGGCTGGCCTCAAGTGGCCTAAGTCGGCAGAGCTGGGTGGCAAGCAGGCTGTCTTCTTGCTCCTCCAGTAGCTCAGGGAGGGCGGTGGGGGGCACGGGGCGGGGGAAGGTTCAAGGTGCACCCTCTGCAGCCCATCTGGGCAGCCTTGGTTATTGCGGGCAGTGACCTAGATGGAGGTCCTGGCCAGCTCTTCCTGTTGGGACGTTTTCAGTTACGGTTATCAGCTACAGGCTGCCCCGGGCCTGCAGGCACCCCCCTGCCCCGGACAAGGAGAACTGGAGCGTCCCTCTGCTTTATCTGGTCTCCCTGCAGACTTCAGGGTCCTGGGGACCTCACTAGCTGCTTCTTGGTCTAGGCCGGGGTGTCTCAGCCTCTTCCCTACTGGGACCGGATAATTCTGCTGCGGGAACATCTTGTGCACTGTGGGATGATTAGCAGCTGCCCTGGCCTCCGCCCACTAGATGCCAGTAGCATCGCCCAGTCGTGATGATCAAGAATGTCTCCAGACGGCGCCAAATGGCGGGGGGAGAGAATCACCCTCGTTTAGGCAAACACCGGGATAGCTCTCCGTGGGCTCCGGCCTGAGCCTCCCCAGGGCCTTGAGCACATGGAGGGTGGGGCTCCGGGAGGCGCCCTCACCCAACCCTCCCAAAGCAGCGATTCTCAAATGCTGATGTTTAAGGGACGCGTGCCACTTTTCAACCCACTGTCTCCTGGGGTCTGAGAAGCTGGGTTGTCGGAAGGAAAAGAAGGTGTGGAGTATAGAGATTTCTCTGGGAGCATGTTTGGGAAGCCAGGAAGGTTGGACTTGAACTATTTCTAGTTCTGAAAGAGGATGAGGGGGCAGGTAGAGGCCAACACTCTAGTGGAATCGTGGCATCTGGCAGCTAAGGAGACCTGAGCACACCGGGCTGAACTGCAGCCTGGGATGAGCCCTTATAAATGTAGACCTGTTTTCAAAGCGTTTCACTCTTGTGGTCTAGTGATCATGTAAGAGTGAATTTACCTACAAACACTGCCCTGAAGCTGCACGAAAGCCGTTCATCTATCTATTCAACAAGCGAGTTGAGGCCCGACTTTGTACCTGGCTGTGATGCTAGGAGCTACAGGTAGGGAAGGGAAGGGGCCGGGTAGGCTACTTGTCCTAAGGAGCTCACACATGGGGCTGGAGGAGGCCTGCCCGGGCCCGCCCAGAGGGTAACGGGAGACCCCGATTTCATCCCTGGCTTCTGAAGGAGCCCTTGTGAAATGTAAAGTCCTTTCCCTCTGAGCACGAAGGGTGGCGTTGCCAGAGCCCCGGGCTTCTGGAAGTCTCCCTGGGCTGTGTAGGCGAGGTGTCCCACGGCCAGGGTCTCGGGACCACGAACACGCTGAGTTAGCAAGGCCGACAGACCTTGGCTTTTCATGCCTCCTGCTTCCAAGCTGGCAGCTGCCCAGAAATGTTCACAAATATAAAACCGACTTTGTTTTCAGAATGTTCTGGAGCCTGGACTCCAAAGGCTGCATAAAGGCATTCTTGTGGGGCTGGTTATCTACTGGGGGAAATCGTGCCGGGGCCCCAGACCCGAGCATCCCAGGGGATCTGCCCACGGAATGCCGTGTACCGGCGGCACAGGCCTGGGTGCCGGGGGGCCCCTGCTCTGTCGCCCGCTGACCTCTGAGAGGTGTGTCACAAAGAGGGCTCTTCTGGGTTCGGGGAGCTGGATCTTCAGAGGAGCCCCGGGCTGCAAGTTCAGAGACTTGCATTCTCTCTCTGGCTGTTAACATCTGTGGGAAGCTTGGGGCGAGGTCCCCATCCTGGAAAGGAGCAGCTTGAAGGCCGAGGTCAGGCGGCTTTTCACCAAGTACCCGATTCGGAAGGTCTGGGTCTGTGACCTGAGGGTCCCTGGCCTCCTCCTGTCACTTACTTCTTCACCCCGTCTCGTGGGCCTCTGCCTGCAGCACGGAACCCTCATTCTGGGCTCTTTGTGCCTCACCCCGGTACTGGTGGGCGCTTCGTTCTCGCAGTTTGACCATTCATCCGTAACAAGAAACGTTTATGCCACCAGGTCCTCCATTAGGCACGCAGGTGTGTGCTCGGTAACTGTCGCCACCCAAGCCTCGCTCCCCAGGGAGTCGATTATGGTGGCATTTCCACGCCCGAACTCTGCTCAGCTTGGCTCTTTTGGTTCTTCTGCACTTGCCTGGGTGTCGGAGCCAAGGAGGACCTCTTCTGCCCCACCCGGATCTCTGCCCCCATCCCTGCCCTCCCTACCGCTGCTCTCCCACCCCTGCTCTGGCTCATGAAGTGCTTTTTGCCTCGAAGGTCCTTTTTCTTTCAGAATCCTCCTGAGTGTTCAGTGTCAGACCCCTTGGCTTGAGGTGTTGCCTGCCCCCTGCCCCTCTTCCCCCCGGCACGGAGCAGAGTGCCCCGCACAGAGGTGGACACGGGGGCATCTGCGTGGCCGCCCCTCTGTCGGGGCCCCTCTAGTTTGAGGAGGAAGGAGGCGGAAGCTAGTGCCACGCCTGCCTGTGGCGGGCCTCCGCGACCTTCTGTCCCCTTTTGGTCGTCAAGCTGGGGCTGCCTGACTTTGGGCTCGGCGACGTGGCTCTCCTTCTAAAATGCAGGGAGAAACGTCCTCGGTGTGGTGGGTGGTCCTGGACTGGGTGTGAGGGCCTGGCTTTGAGTGTAGGTGCGTCCGTAAGCCTCAGTTTCCCATCCTAGGAAGTCTACTCCCCTGGGTCCCCGGGGGCAGGAGTGGGATGGGATGGGGCGGTGGGTAGGAGGTAGGAGCTGCTGGGCTGTGCAAGTGCAGGCTTGCTCCCTCGCCTCAGATTTGCTCCTTTCTGAAAACATCGCTCAGCAGGAAGCGCTAACCTCCTGGTCTCTGTCCCTTGGCAGGCAGGTGACAGCAGGGACATGTCTCGGGAGCTGCAGGACGTGGACCTCGCTGAGGTGAAGCCTTTGGTGGAGAAAGGGGAGGTGAGTGGAGATGCCCCTGGTAACCCCATCCCGTGCCCACTCGTACACGGGCATACGCGTGTGCACGATAGGAACATGCATGCATGTACACCGCCACGTGTGTCTACATGCACACACACGCACATGTCCGCTGCTTCCTGGTTTCCACAGGTCACCTTGTCCAGGAATGCAAAGGGACAAGAAGTACCAGTTCAAGTCCCAGCTTGGCTCCCGAGTGCTAAGGCACTGCGGCCAGGCCTCTCACCCACCGCTGGCTTTTCTGCCCTCTCCCCACTGATCTCATTTGTGAAGTAAGGACATTGAACCAGAGTTCCTCTCAGCACCTCCACCTCTGGCATCCTGTGGTTCTGAAACCTGCAGCATGAAGCCCGTTGTCCGTCGACTCTGTCTGCCCCATAGCTTAGAGGTTAAGGCCACATACACTGGGACCAGACTATCTGGGTTCAGATCCTGCCTGTGACACCCTGCAGCTTTGTGACCACTGGCAAATCCTTCAACCTCTTTGTGCTCCAGGCCCCCAACTTTAAAAAACAGTGACACTAGGACTTATGTCATGGGGCCAGGGTGAGGATAGAGTGGGTTAATTCATGTGGAGCCGTTAGAACCCTGTCCACCCTGAACGGGACCAGCTTTGCTCATGAGCTCTTGTCGCTACAATTATTACCATCTTTTTGGCCAAACCTTTCAGGTCTACAAGGCCTCCCTGTTGGAAACAGAAGCCCCTGCCCTACAGCCCAGCCTGGCATGATCCATCCTGGACCGGCTGTGGATGGATGTGAAAAGCCTTTTCATTTACATAGTTGACACTGTATCTTTAAACTATGTTCATGTCCCAGTTCTCACGGAGCCTCGTAACGGCCGGTGATGAGACACCTTTTTTAAAAATGTAAAGCTCAGGTTCAAAAGTGCAGTTACTCTAAGGTCAACTAAATGCTTTTGAAAGTAATAATTAACATGCATGAGCCACGTCCTGTGTGCCTGTCTCTGGGCCAGTCATACTTCATGGATTTTCTCCTGCTAAACAGAAGGATAAGGCTGTGGTTGATCAGAAACTAGGTTCATTGATTGTTCCCATTTTACAGAAGAGGAAGCTGAGTCTCCAGGAGGTTAATTTGTCCTCTTCCGTCGGTCACATGGTTACAAAATATGAGGCATGGAGCCAAGCTCAGGCCAGCTGCCGCTGGAACGGGCTTATTTAATTCCTTTATGACTCTGCTAGTGGCTGCTCTGTTTTAGGTCCATTATTTCATGGACTTTTCATTATGAAAGTGGGAGGCAACTTTCTATTTCCCATTATATAGATAAGGAAACTGGTCTTGTTGGGAAGGGAATTGCGCAAGTTCATTTGGATAGGTGACACAGCTAGCATTAGAAGCCAGGCCAGGTGAAGCTGCAGAATGCTTGAGATCATTCCCATGCTAGGGGTCTGCAAACATCTGCTATAAAGGGCCAGATGGTAATATCTTAGGCTTTGAGGACCACATGGTCTCTGTTGTAACTACTCAATTTTACAGTTACAGCATGAAAGCAGCCCTAGACAATATGTAAGCAAACGGGCTTGCTGTGTTCCAATAAAACTTTATTTACAAAATATGGTGGAGTAATGGGGAGGGCCATAGTTTGCCAACCATAATACTATTCACTATTCATGCTCCAAATCCATTTCCTCTTCTGTCTGAATCTTTGACACAGTGTTGAAAAGCGAACAAACATACAAAAAAAAAAAACCCTAGGTGATGCAAATACATATCAACATATTCTTATCCCTTTTGAAAAACCATATGAAATAGTATACCGTGCTTTGCTTTATTTATTTAACCACTTAAGTTGGAGACCTTTCCAACATCAGTCCACAGAGCACTTGCTTCTCTCCTTCCAGTGTCAGTGTTCCACCACATTTATTTGACCAGTGCCCTGTATGTGGACACTTGGGTCCACGTTACCATCACCAACAGTGCTGCAGGATGTTCATACACTCATTGGATCTTACATGTACGTCATTTCATACACATGCAGGTGCAGCTCTAAGGTAAACTCCCCACGTGGCATTGCTGAGTGCAAGGGTAAATGCATTTTTTTTTTTTTTTTTTTTTTTTTCGGCAGGCGGACGTGCAACCACTGCGCCACCAGGGAAGCCCGTAAATGCATTTTTAAACATAGCATTTATATATTTTAGGCAGCACAGTGCTACCCTTGGAAAATTTTACTTCTCAAACAAACATCTAAAAGATTATCAACTCCAGGTTACATGACAGTCTGTCTCTAAGTAGATATTGACCCTTTCTTTCAAGGTTTAGATCGAAGTAAACCTTCCAGTTCCTTAGATTGACTCAGCCAAGCGTTTTTAATTAGGTTTGCTATTGGGAAGTTCTTCCTGATGTCTGTCCTCAATCTGGATGACCTCTGCACTCTTGTTAACATATTGAAGGTTAGGGTTGTTCAGAATAGCTTTTCTACTCCCTTCTAGCAACACACACACACACACACACACACACACACACACACACACACACACACACGAAGTATTTTTGGCCACATTTGCTTGAATTTATCAAACTGAATTTATCAAACTCTCTAATGTTCTTAACCCCAGCCCCAGGGGGTGTGAAGCTATTTTAATCTCCCTCAGCAGGCGGCTGTTACAATCTTATCTTCCAACCCCTGGCTGTCCCAAGGGGTCCTCCTTCCCCTTCCTTCACCTCTTTTGCCTTTTGCTCTCCTGAGCTGTTTTCTTTCATGGTGGGTAGTGGTGGGTCTAGCTGGGCCTCCGCTTTCAGGGGGTGTTTGAACTCCATCTCTGAGCTGAGAGGAAAGCATGCCAATAACATCTCTTGGAAACTTTGGCCCAGGGTGGCTCCAGCTTCAACTCTGAGCTGTACTTTCACTGCTACCCAGGGGACAAGGGCCCCTTTCCTGTCTTCCTGGGCTTGGCCTGCCAGTGTCAGCTCTGGTGAAAGATGGAATTTGGGCTGGACACTCAGAATTGTTGGATTGAGGGAAATGCTCTGTTCTCCTCTTTCACCCATGAGAGATTGGATTTTAATCTAGGTGATAGGCTGTCGTGAAGAAATTTAAAGGCAGTAACATGGTCAGGTTTGAGCTTTAAAAGTGTAGCACATATGTGGAGACAGAGAGATCAGTTAATAGGCAATTACAGTCCTGTATCTCTCAAGCTTGTGGTCAGCTTAGACCTTCAGATCATTTTTCACTAAGGCTGCAGTCAAAAAGGAATCCATCTACTGTGTCTACTTTCCTGCTGGACTGCTCTTCTTTGAGATGAAAAGTCTCTCTCTGTAAGGCATTAGAGAGGCCCCACAGAGGACAGAGGGTAGATATAACAGACTCAGGGCATGGAGAGGTCCGTGTGTTCTGACATTATTTCTCGGCCCCGGGAAACTGATGAAACTGACCATCTCTCTTGTCTTTCCACAGACCATCACTGGCCTCCTGCAAGAGTTTGATGTTCAGGCAAGTAGAGGACGTGGCTTCCCTTCCCCCTTTCCTACTCTGTCTTCTCTCTTTTCCTTTTTCTCCCATTGGTTAGATCAGTGTTTAGATGTTAGGGGTAAGGGGAGAGAAGGAAGTGGCCTCAGCTGATTCCCCACACTCTGCTTCTCTCCCCGGAGAGAAGCGCGTTTGAGTTCTGGCCAAGGGAGTAGGAGCCAGTTACCCCCTGTGAAAGCAGGACAGATATCCAGCCCCCTTCAACCCTGCAGAGCTGGGCAGAGCTGTGGGGCATGTGTGGAGGAAATGGCAAGACACTGAGTGGGCTTGGGACCCTGCGATGGGAGGGGATGGAGGAAGCAGAGGCTTGATGTTCTTGGCTCTGCCTGGGAAAGTGAAACCAGCCTTCTCTGTGGTTTTCTGGCTCCATCTCTGCTCCAGGTTGACATGAGAACAAGGTGGGAGGTGCATCTGAAGGTTTGTCCAAGAACAAGTTTTGGGGAGAGTGGGTTGGCCTCTCATGGCCCAGGGGCGGGTCAGGACCTCAGGAACTGTAAATCCTGGACTCATTATCCCAAAGCTGCGTGGGCCCCATGCTGTGCCATGGGCCCCATGCTGTGCCAGGTCCTGGGGGTGGAGCCGGAAGCCTGAGCACATCCGGGTCTTGTGGGCTTCCCGGAGAAGACAGGACCGAAGACAGACCAGATGCAGGCTGTTACGCTCACCTGGACCTCTGCCTGCACATCACGCAGGTGCCCTGGCTTCCGGCCCAACCTGAGCCCTGCGTCTCCATCGTACCTTACACCCCCTTCCCCCCCAAATAGCTCACTCATCCTCCTGAATCTCGTATTTCGATGATAGGCCCACCATCCACCAGAGGCTGGGAATCTTGGCGTTGTCTTTGGAAGGAAGGGGAAAGAGGGAGAGGGGTTGGAAACGTTGGCTGGTGTGAAATCAGGGAGGTGAATGTGCGAAGAGCACACTCAAGGTGTGTGGGCCTTAGCGCACTTATGCGTCATCCTGGCTGTACCTGGAGACCACCCCGACCCGCGCCCGTGGAACCCATGGGCTGTGTCCGAGGTGTTGGTTTCTGTCCGGCCGTTTGTTCTCTGAGGCCAACACATCCTACTGTGTAACATCGACTTGTTCAGAGCACGCTTATTACACCACCACTGTGCACCAGGCCCTGGACATCCAGACGTGTGGCACCTGAACTCTGCAGGGGACGCCCCACTGAACCCCAGCAGCGCTATGCAGTCGGGATTGCTGTCTCCATTCTTAAAGCTGGGGAAACAGGCTCAGAGGTTCAGCGTGCCTGGCCCTCAGTTGCACGGCTAGCACAGTGCCCTGTGTGATTTGACCGCGAAACCTGCTTTTACAGCCTCCTAGCAGCGTCGGTGTCAGGGCCAAGGGTAGGCAGCCTGAGCAAGGGTTAGCAGCCATCACATGCCATTTACTTGAGAGCGGTGCTGGCTTGGCTTGAAGGCGACTCCGTGAGCTGGCAGGGATGCCGCCTGCCCGAGGGAGGGCCTGCCAGCCTGGGGCCCTCTCGCCGCCCTCGCTGTCAGTGGGCATCTGGGGCAGGCTGCAGGGACAGCCTGGGCTGGGACAGGTCATTTCCACCCCAGGGGTTTGTGATTAAAAGCAGCTGAGCCTGGAGATGCCCTCTCGGCCCCCAGGAGCAGCTCTCAGACTCATCAGCCCTGGGTTTATAGCGTCACTGCTGTCCCAGCCTCTCGGTGCCTCTGCAGTGGGTGAACTCAGATCAGGGCTGGCATCTCCCCATTTTATGAATGGAGAAACCGAGCCACCCAGACGGTGAAACTTGCCACAGTCAGGCCACAGCTGAGATGTCATGGCATCTTGAACAAAAGCATCTTTTTTCCCCTCTTTTTTGAGTCAGGCCAACCGGATTTAATTCTAGCTGACCCTTTCGAGGTGTGTGCCCTTGAACAAGTTACTCAACTCTTCTGAGCCTCCCTTACCTCCACCTGTAAAATTACTAAAGCAGTCAGAATGACTGATTTTGAGCCTTTACTATGTGCCAGGCACTGTTCTAAGCATGCCGCCTTTACTTTATTTTAATTACGTTCGCCCATTTACTCTTTGCAAGAGCCCTGGGTGTGGGTTCTGGTATCATCTTATTACAGACGAGTGGTGCCTCCAGGTCATGCAGACAGGGAGGCCCCGCCAGGCTTCAGGGCCCCCTCCCTGTCTCTCCCGGCTGTAACTCAGGCACCAGCGCTGTTCACAGCGGCGCTTACTGCTCAGAAAGCAGAGGCTACACTCTCTGCAAGAATGCAGGTTATAAGCGCGGATGGACATGTGGAAGTGACCCTTAGACTCCGGGGTCTGGGAACCCCCTGAGCCACCAGCTCCCCGCTGCACATGTCCCCGGGGGTGGGAGGCAACGTGGTCAGACCTCCAGGCACGCTTTCTCCTCTGGGGTCACTGCTGGTGGGGGCTCAGCGGGGTGGTCTTGACTGAGCCTGCAGCCCCACTAGAGCTGGAAGCCAGGCCACCCGGTGGGCTCAGCCCACCTTTGTGCAGAGGAACAGAGAGGGACCTGGGGTGGGTAGGACTAGGACGGCTCCCTGGGTCTAAGACTGAGCCAGGAGGCGGGGCTATGAGTAGCTCAGGCCCCAGGACAATGGCTAGTCACTCAGCCTGACCCATCACCGACCGTCTCTGGTTCGTTTGTCCCACTGTGACTCAGACTGTCAGCTCCCTGCACCTTCTAGGCCATCAAAGGATGGGGGGACCCGAACCCATCACTTCACTGGCTGCGTCGGCACCCAGAACACAGACCTTGGTCTTCAAGGAGCGCTTGGTCTCATGGGACATGGCCTCTGGTTCTACTCTTTGTTATACTTGTTTAAGAAGAAGAGAGTCAGGGCTCAGAAGTCACTTGCCTGAGGTCCCCTGCAGTGACAGGAGGGTGGCACCAGACCCCAGGCCTTCCCTCTTCCAGCCCTGAGAGCTTCCCGTTCTGCCCACGCCTGGTGAGGCTGGCTTAACGGTGCTTCCTGCGAGCCAGGCCCTGTGCTAAGGGCTTCCCGGCCAATATCTCATTTAACCCCTCAACAACAGCATAAGCAGAGGTACCGTTATCTTCATCGTTCAGATGGGGAAACTGAGGCCAGAGGCTGGGACTGGACATCGCACCCAGGTCTGTCTGAGCGGGAAGGAAGCCCGCGCTCTTACTGTGCCGTTCACGGGCCAAGGTCTCTGCCTCTCCTGTCCCCGGGCCAGAGCTCCGCCCGCTGGTCTCTTGTCTCACAGGACACTGGGCACATGGGGGTGCTCTGGGAAAGTGGGAGGTGAATAGGTTGTCTCCAGGGGTCCCAGGTTTGGCTCACCCAGTCCCTCAGTTTACAGCTGGGGAAACTGAAGGACAGAGAAAGAGGGGAGTCGTTTGTCCAGGGTTGTGAGGTGCGGGGAGCTGAGGGTGCTGACGTCTGGTCCTCTGTCTGATTGTTTCCCACCCTCCTGAGAACAGGGAGAGACGAGTGACAGGGCAGGAGAGCTGCGAAGATGCAGCAGCTGTGGCAGCCGTGGCCCTGACTGCTTTTGTTTTTTTTTCTTAACATCTTTATTGGAGTATAATTGCTCTACAATGGTGTGTTAGTTTCTGCTTTACGGCAAAGTGAATCAGTTATACATATACATATGTTCCCATATCTCTTCCCTCTTGCGTCTCCCTCCCTCCCACCCTCCCTATCCCACCCCTCTAGGTGGTCACAAACCACCGAGCTGATCTCCCTGGCTGTTTGACGGGCTCTGGGGGCTGTGAAGCTTGAGTGGCAGCCCCACGGACTGGCTGACCGTTCGGGGCTGGGCTGGGCGGGGCTTCGGGCAGGGAGACTAACGTACTTTCTCTGTCACTGAAATGTCAGCTCTTGGTCCCGCTTCCGCCACCGAAGCAGCTATCCCCTCTGTGGTTTTGTCTTCCTGCAGCAGCCTTGTGATGTCCCTCCTCCCCAGGGTCAAGGCCACAGATTCACCCAGACTCGAGAGCCGGGTTTGCCCTTTCTTGGCTATTTGACCCAGAGCAAGATGCTTCACCTCCCTTCGGCCTCAGTTTCCTCATCTGTGAAATGGGGAAAGTCGCTCCAGCCTTGTGTAGAGAGGACAGTGATAGAGGGGAACCGTGATGTGATGTTTCCCAATCAGTATTGGTCCAATAACACACCCGGCCTACCAACTGTATCATGAAGTTTTTCCAATTTTTATTTTTGTGTGTGTGGTGAAATACATACAACATAAAATTTACCATCCTAACCATTTTTAAGTGTCCACACTTCAGTGGCATGAAGTACATGCATAATATAGTGCAACCATTACTTCCATCCATCTCAGAACTTTCTCTTTTTTGCGGTACGCGGGCCTCTCACTGTCGTGGCCTCTCCCGCTGCGGAGCACAGGCTCCGGACGCGCAGGCCCAGCGGCCATGGCTCACGGGCCCAGCCGCTCCGCGGCACGTGGGATCCTCCCGGACCGGGGCACGAACCCGTGTCCCCTGCATCGGCAGGCGGACTCTCAACCGCTGCGCCACCAGGGAAGCCCAGAACTCTTTCTTTTTTAAAAAAATGTTTAAATTAATTTTTTTATTGAAGTATAGTTGATTTACAAAATTGCATTAATTTCTGCTGCACGGCAAAGAGAGTCAGTTATACAAGTTTATACACTCCTTTATTATATTCTTTTCCATTATGGTTTATCCCGGGATATTGAATAGAGTTCCCTGTGCTCTACAGTAGGGCCTTGGTGTTTATCCATTCTCTATGTAATAGTTTGCGTCTACTAACCCCAAACTCCCAGTCCATCCCTCTCCCACCCCCTTCCCCTTGGCAACCTCCAGAACTCTTTCCATCTTGCAAAACTGTAACTCTGTCCCCATGAAACACGAATTCCCCGTTCCCCTCCCCCCAGCCTCTGGCAACCACCATTCTACTTTCCGTTTCTAAGAATTTAATTACTCTAAGTAGCTCATGTAAGTGGCATCACACACTGTTCGTCCTTTTGTGATTAGCTTATTTCACCTAATGTCATGTGAGATAAGTTTCATCCACGCTGTAGCCTGTGTCAGAATGTCTTTCCTTTTTAAGGCTGAATAATACTCCTCTGTAGCTCTAGACCGAATTTTAATTATCCTTTCATCCACCGGTGGACGCTTGGGTTGCTTCCACCCTTCTGCTGCTGTGAGTAGTGCTGCTGTGATCATGGGTGTGCGACATCTGTCCAGGACTCTGCTTTCAGTCCTTTTGGGTACGTACCCGGAAGTGGAATTGTTGGGTCCTATGGTTATTGTAGATTTCTAAAATTTTGGTCATTCAAGAAACCTGGGAAACGTAGTTTGTCTCTTCTCTGTGAAGATAATTCCTCGCTTTTGTGTCACTCTTGGCAGTTTGCCAAGCACTGTTATGCGCTCCCTTCTCCGGGCACAGGTAGTAGGGAGAGCAGGGAACAGGAGTTTGGACCCTGCGCAGGCGAACTTGAAGGTGGCTGGGGCTGGAGTGGGCGGGCTGCCACGTCCTCTCAGCATCAGCAGGGTGGCAACCTGGAGACCACAGAGGTTAACCTCGGCGAGGGGCTGGGGAGGCAGGATACGGCTCATCAGCATCGTGCCCCAGCCTGGGCTGAGCCCTCCCAGTGAATCCCAGAGCTGTCCTGGGAGGTGGATGCATTTTCCCAATTGTGCATTCCTTTGTTCCTTGAACAAATGCCTGCTCTGTGCCTGGCGTTGTCTTAGGTGCTGGGGATACCGCAGTGAGCCTGACAGGCAGCGAGCCCTCTCTCCGGGGGCTTCAGTTCTAAACGAATAGCTCAGCACCATTCCCAGGGTGCTGCCCGGTTTTGCTTTCCTACTGCACAACGAACTCTGTCTTCATCTGACGGATGGAGAGCCTGAGCGCAGAGAGGTTCAGTCGCTTGCCTGAGGTCACGGGGCGGGAGAGGGGCAGGGCTAGGATTGCACCAGCCTCCTGACTCCCTAGAAGGGGGAGGCAACACACATGAAGGATTCAGCAAAATGACAACCCCAGCTACTGTAGGCGCTTGGAAGACGATGGTGCAGGTTGATGAGGTGGGGCAGGTTTTCGGTTAAGGGGTCAGGAAAGGCTTTTGGAGGAGGTGACATTGGACTGAGACCTGAGTGATTTGTGAAGTCATATGACAGGAGAAGATTAGGGACCGATCACCCATGCAGAGGCATTGGCACATGCAGAGGTCCCTCTGGCTTGGATTCTGAGTCCTCCAAGGGCGAAATGAATTCTTCCTGTAAGCTGTTACTAGGGTCCATCTTACAAATGAATCACAATATTTGAGCTGCATCCGGGTGCCGAGTGACACTTTGTCAAGGTGGTTTCCAAAAAGATCTTTGGATAAGACTATATTCATTTAGATTTGGCTACTAGATCTTGTTGACTCATGATATCTGTGAAGGTTTCCTCCAGATTTCCAGCAGTCTTTAAAATCGTGGGTGTGGCTCGCTGAAGGATGTCCTTCAGAAGATGCCGTACACCGTGATGGCTGATGTTCTCTGGGTCACAGGGCCGGGAGCAGAGACTGGCAGCGCCTTGGTCAAGGGTGGCTGCAGAGCGTACCAGCCCGGAGACTCTCCCACACACCCTGACCTTGGATTCACGCGGGAGCCCCTGCAAAATGACGGTCTGCTGCCTGCTGTGGGCTTCAGCTCCTCTGATGAGCCAGGCGAGGGCCCAGGCCTTCCCGGGGGCTTTTGTTGAATCTTTTGGGACTTTGTACCCTCATGCCTGCTTGACAGATGAGGAAACTGAGGCTTTCCCATGGCCAGCGACTGTGCAGGGGCCCCGTCGATCCCAACTCTGCCCCAGATCAGCTCTCTCAACCATGACATGTACCGCAGTGCTAGATTCTAGGTCACCTTTGCAATTTCTATCAAAAACGATCTGGCCAGGTAGATAATCCGAACAGTGCTATGGTGGGTTTATGTTCAAGACCTTGAGGGGGAGCTGCTGTAAGGACCCGAGAACTGACATGCCTCAACGGCAGCCCACTTTCATCTGTTCATTCAGTTGGTCCTTACGGCTCATGGAATCTGGGCCCTGTCTGGGCAGCGCTTTGGGAGTTGAGTTTAAGGAGGCTGAGCTGCCTCACTGTGTGTGTCCAAAAGCAGCCAATGTTATTTTTCGAGGAGTATTTGGTGCTTCAGCATTTTGACTAAATCGGGCAGACTCATTTCCTTTCCCAAAGTGGTCGAGAATTTTTTTTTTTTTTTTTTTTTTGCGTGAATCAAAATACACACTGTTAGCCCAGAGGTCCTCAGTGAGAAGCAGCTCCAGAGCTGCTGTCTTAGGAGACAGCTTAGCTGCCAGAGCAGATGGCATCTCGGCCTTATCTCTTCCAGCCTGACGTCACCTTAGGATGGGCAGCTCTCGAGACCCTACTTTGTCCCCCCTTGGAGAGGCTCTGGAGCCCTCAGAGCACGGAGCTGGGTGGGCGGCTGGCCTGAGGTGCTGGGGCTGCAGGAAGGAAGTGGTTTGATCTGACTCTGCAGAGAAGTTTCTGGCATCAGACTAGGCAGTTGTGTTTGCAAATCTGTTGAGTGGGGAAAGTGAGAGTATTTTGGGTTCTGGTTTATTTTCTTTGGCTAGAATTCTAGAATCCAAGAATATCAGAGCTGGCAGATGCTTTATCATCCAGCCCTACCCCTTCTGCTCCAGGTGGGGAGGCTTTGTGGAAGGCCACTGAGGGGAGGGAAGAGGTGGGAAGGGAGCAAATGGGTATTTGCGTGCCCGCCCATTGTCTCAGGGCTTCCCTGCCAAGGTGGGAAATGATACTCTCCTTAGCAGATGAGAGACCAGTTTGGAGATGTTAAGAAACTCGTCAAAGGGTACTATTGAGATAGTCCTAAATTTGGTCCATCTGACTGTTAGATACATACTAACTGTGGGAGTCGTAAGAGCTGGTGTATCTTGAGCATTAGCAGTGTGTCAGAAACTGTGCTGCCCTCTCTTCCTGCATCATCTCATTTAATCCTCAAAACAACCCTTTAAAAGAGGTTTTGTTGCCAACCGCGCTGAAGAGACTCCGAGGGTTTAAGGGACTTGCCCAGTGTCACACGATGATGAGATAGATGGCAGCGCTTGACTCAGTGTGGAGCCAAAGGCCATATAACTGGGGGGTGGGGGGGTGGGGGGGGGCTAGGGCAGCAAGGGGACAGCAGAGTTGAATCCACTGCTCGTCACTCCCCGCTCAGGGGCTGGGTAACTTCCTTTGGCCCCAAATCTCCTCTCCTGGTGCTATTTCTAATTCCTTCCACCTGGATCTTTAGTTATTTGGATGGTTTGATTTGATTCGGTTTCCATGGGAATCTGTGTTTGTGTGCTCACCAGGGATCTCCGGGCAATGAGCTGACGTTACCCACAGGGCCTCTGGGTGGAGGGGATGGGGGGGTGGGGGCAGGAGGGTCTCCTGGGGTCTGGCTCCTGCTCTGGAGCGTCCAGTCTGGTGGAGCTGGGCCCCGGGGGGACGTCTGATCCCCACTGCGTGGGTGCTGATTTTTTTTTTTTCCCGTCTCTTGGAAGCAGATCAGCTCACGGGGAAAATGGAAATGGTGACCTTTTACGAATTTCTTTCTTTGCACACGATTGCTTCTTGTTTTCCTGCCCCCCTGACTGAAGGTGGGCAGACCTCGGAGGCTTAGACATCCTCAACCCACCATTTCCCATCCCCGCCTGCCCCCAGCCTCACTTCTGAGAAAGCCGTCGGGACTTAGAGCAAACTCCGAGTGACAGACGGCAGCGCCACCCATCTGGGTCAGTGCCGAGGGAGGCTTTGCCTCTTCTGCCCTCCTCTGTGGGCTTCCTGGGAATGCCCTCCTGGTGGAGGGGACGGAGCACCTCGCCCGACAGCATCCCCGTGCTGGGGCTCCGATGGGCTTCCCAGGTCGGTCCAGCCCAGGCCATCAGGCTGACCTGGTGTAGACGCCCATCTCCTGGTGTTGCAAAATAGATACAGTGGACAGAAGCGGGTTCAGATCAGCTTTCCCTCTGCTAGCCCTGCGTTCTTGGCTAGTCACCTGACTTCCTAGGGGCTTAGTCGTCTAATCTGCAAAACTGGGGGTAGTAGCACTGTCCCCAGGGTGTCACGATTGTGACATAAACACAGCATCAGACTCAGCATACAGGCCTCCTTTGCTCCCTCTTTTCCCTAATCCAAGAGAGACTTTCCTCCTGATTCTTTCTTGCTTGGAGAATCGCCGTCCTCACGTGGGTTCCAGCTTCCCGTTGTATTCCCAGGCTGGCACCCTTTCCCCCGCTACAGATCGCTTCCTGACTCTAACTTGTCTGTTTCTCGATGTGATGACAACATTAAGGAAAGCTGAGAAACGGAGGGAGCTTGACCTCTTTGAGATCTTCGTCTCTTCTAGGTGTCCCAGTGGGCCAGGTATCAGGACTCAGAGGCCCGAGGGCCTGTCGGAATCTTAACTCTGTTACCTGCAGCTGTGTACCTTTGGGTGCTAGGCTTCAGCCCTGGAGGCTGGCTGTTGCCATCTGTGAAATGGCTGTCCTGAGAGCACCGGGGCCAGACCCGGCTTTCTGGCGTTTGTCCGGTAAGCGGATGGCTGCCCTTCTGTGCGAGTACGATCGTGCTCCTTCTACACACGTACCCTCCCCTGTCAGTCTTCACAACCCACGTGCTCCTTACTGAATGGTCAGGACAAGACCAGTGGCTCAGCCAGGCCTCCCCTCCGCCACTGCGGGCACAGGAGATGGACCAGGAAGATGGGGGGAGGGATTATTTCACATAAAGCTGGTGGGGGGCAAGCCCCTGGCATTTTCTCTGGAGCCTCTGTTCTCATGATTTGCCTTGCTTGCCTCAGCAAGCCTTGACTTAATGCTACGTCTGATGAGCCTAAATCAGCTTTCTTTGCCTGCTGTTCCAAAGGGTGCCCTCTGCCCTCAGGCTGTGCCTTGACCAAGGCTTGCTAGACTGAGGGGAGGGGCGGCCCAGCGCGCCAGCTGACTTAGAGCCTGGGGTAAGTGTGTCATCCTCTTAGAGTCCAAAGCGTTCCGCGTCTCCCTAGGGCCTGTTGGGCAGGCGGATTATGGAGGGAGGTGCAGCAGCTGGTCTCAGAGCTCTCCTAGATCATCCAACCAGTTGCCTTAAACCCTGGGGACTGGTTCCCGTGGCTTCACAGTAATCGTCTCTGGGGTGGGCACCTGTAACAGCCAGCACGGAGGGAAACGCTGCAATCTCCAAAACACTTTCCAGGCCCTACTAAAAGTCTTGGGAGCCTCTCCACAAGCAGAAGGGTTTGTAACTGACCTCAGTTTACAGCTGAGGGAAGGAATTCTCAGAGAAGTCTGGTCGCTTGGCCAAGGTCCCATGGTGGGTGTATCGTTAGAATTAATATCACCCAACAAACAGCGCCCTAAACAAAGAAATGGTTGATATGTTCGCTGACCCAGAAGGCCTAGTACAGCAGGCTGGGAATGTCACCCAGTCTCAGACTCCTTTCAGCCTCCTGCTCTGCCACCCTGAGCATGTAGCTTTTGTCCTCATGCTCATAAGATGGCTGCTGAATCCCTGGGCATCTCTTCCATGTTCCAGGTAGTAAGCAGGTGGAAGGGTGAAAAAGAAAAATTAAAAGGCCAAGTTTGAGTCTTTAAAAGAATTCTCCTCAAAGCTGCAGCAAATTCTGCTGACAGCTCATTGGCCCGAACTGAATCTTCTGACCATCCTTGGCTACAAGGGAGATGGGGAAGAAGAGAGTTTCATCAGGCACATTGCTGGGAATTTTGTCGTAAGGAAGAGGACAACGAATGTCTGGGAGGCCCACCGACATAGTCTGCCATAGCTCACAAAGCTCCCAAGCCAGAACTGGCAGCCGAAGAGCTGAAATCTTTGAGGACCACTTAGTGGCAGGTTCTGTTTTCACCACCTGTCAGCTTACAGGCAGTGTAGACAGTAGGCGTTGGTGCCGTCCCACAACTTACCAGCTTACAGGTGGTGTAGACTGTGTAAATCTCTAAGCACCTTCTCCAGGGCAGAGCAAGCCTTTCTCCCTTGGAATCTGCGGTCAGGCTGGGGAGACGGCTAAGAACCAGATACGTGCCATTGTGGTAAATGCTACAAGGGAGAGGACAGGAGCCATGTGTCCTGTGTACAGTGGGTGGCAGGAAGGGCCACCCCGGGGCAGTGACGTTTGTGCCGAGGCTGTTCCAAGTCAGACACGCCTGCTGTACATTCCTGCAGTTCGGGGGCAGATGTGTATTTGGGGAGGGTGGGAGGAGCAGGTATTATTTCTCTGTTCTATGTACCAGCGTATCCCAGCACCTGCCCCGTGGATTACTGGGTTTTGGAGATGCTGGGGAGATAAAAAGCAATCTACAGTCACCTCAGTGGGGACCTGACTTCCCGCGTCCCTCTTTAGAGGGTCACTGTGCACGTGGCATATTAAAAGTTTTCTTTCTTCACGGGGCACCTGGCACAGAGTGTTAAAACGGAGACGGCAAAGAGCACAGGCTTTGGACTGGGACGGTCTCGGGTTCAGATCCTGCTGCACTGTTCCAGCTGTGTGACCTTGAGCAAATTCCCCTGAGTCTCCTCATCTGTGAAATGTGGACAGTTGTTCCCCAGTGGGGTTGTTGTGTGGATTCAACGGGAGAGCAGATGTAAAATCCTCAGAGCAGGGCCAGATACAATGATTATGGCCGTCATACCGCTCTCCCTTCTGCACCCTGAGAGAGTGGCTTTCTAGACTCTTCCAGAGCAGGTGAGAGGAAAATCCAGGCAGCCTGGCCTTCTCTTTCTTGCATGCCCCTGGCTGGATCAGACCCCTGTGAGCCCGGACTTTTGAGATCTGGCTCTGAACTTGGAAGAGCCGAGGATGGCGGTCTGGATGGTGGAGGGGTTCTGTGAGTGTTTCCAGCCACTGTTCTAGCCAGACGGGGGACCCCTGAGGAGCCCTGAGACAGGGCTTTCCCCTCTCAGGACAGGGAGTGGACCATGCAGTTCTGGGTCCCCCGGTGCCCTCTCTTTGGGAGAACGTGGGGGACACAGGTGGGTTCCTCCCTCCAGGACACTGGGCGATTCATCCCCACGGAGACAGAAGGGCAGAATGTTCCTTTGGGACTGCAGAGGACAAAGGGACGTGTCTGTGAGAGTTTTAATTCCTCCATCCAATCTCAGACCCAGCCTTCTTGGTTTGGGCCAGTGGAGAGAGAGGCCCAGGGCTGGCTGAGGACCTTGTGCATGTGCGCGGGTGATTTAAGGAGTGGGTCTCAGGCACGGGGAAGGCCACACTTGCCTTTCCTCCTCCTCCCCGTGTGGGCAGGTGGACACAGAACTCGGAGGAGGGCTGATGGGGGCCAACACCCGCATGAGGGCCCAGCAGACGTGGGTTGTAATCCTGGTTCACGCTACAAGCTGTGTGCTCTTCGTGGGGGGGGGTCACCTCGATTTCTTCATCTGGAAAATCGGTTCGCTCAGCTCACCTGACTCTTGGTGGACACGTAGCGAATCTTATCCCTGCGTCTCGGCGACCTTGCCACACCTGTACGCCTACACCAGGCCACTTCCAGCTTCTGAGACTGGGTTCTTTATCCTTCCAAATAAGGATAACCACAGCTGATGCCTCTGCTGCGGCACAGGCTGAAGTCTGCAGCGTGTGAGGCTGCGGGCCACAGTCACAGCACTTCTGTGGTGCCTCGTGGGGGTGAAGCGTTAGTGCTCCGTGGGGCTCGTGCCAATCCTGGGAGACTTCACACCAGTCCTGGGAATTCTGTGGGGAGAGAGCTTGCCGAAACCCTCACAGCCAATTAAGGGACAGAGTGGAGCCTGAACCCAAAATAGGTCAGTGGACTCCCTAGAGAAGCTACGTTTACCATGATCATGCGAGTGTCAGGTCTTTATTCAGCAGATCCTGAGCTGTGCCAGGGCCTGAGGATGTCACAGGAAACAGGACAGAGGCAGCCTCTTCCTTCTTGGACAAATTGAGCTCTGGTCCCACGGCTTCATAATTTTAAGGCCTTCAAAGAGATCATTCAGCATCTGTTACCCATTCCCACCCCTGGGGGCTGCTAGACACATCCTGGGTGCCAGCCAGGGCTGGACGTCCCACACTTGCCACCAAGGTGGGGTTCAGGCGCCTCATTAACCCCTGTGCCCCCGTGTCCCGAGCAGCCCCATCTCGCCGGGGACTGTATTCCTCACCAGGCTTGTCTCCTCTGCTGAGGAACGCGGGGTGGTCAGCTCCTTCCCGTCCTACAGATGAGGCTCCGGGGGCTCAGAGGGCTTGGGGAAGGCAGAGCTTGGATTTGAACCCTGATGCCCCAGGCCGGTGGGGACATTGCCCAGCCTGGCCTATTTTTAGAGGGTGCCTTGTGGGTCAGCTGAGGAGACAATGGAGAATGCGGTCCCCACAGTGAACCATTGTTCCCACGGTGGCTTCAGGGCCAGGGCTCGGCCCAGCAGATGATCTGTGGTCCCCCCCGGGGGCTGGACCATTGCCCCACCGTCTGCGGATTTTTCCAGCGTTTGTATAGGCAGGAGCGAACAGGCGCTCAGAGGAAGAGAGAGAGGGCTGGGGAGACGGGGGCTCTGTGTTCAGGGCACTCATTTTGTTGGGGGGCTTAAGGCAGGTGGCCCAGGAGGACCCCCGTGCCGGGGACGGGCCTGGGCACCAAGCACTCACCCTTCCCCCGAGGTTCCATTATTCTTCCCATATCACAGAAGCACGCCGGCCGCCTGGGAGATGCTTCAGGGCTCTTCAGAGCGGATGCCTGGAAGCCCCAGCATCTCCCAGCCTGGGATGGAGAAGGGAGAGGGGTTTTGTTCAAAGCGCAGATACTGAGTTTTCCTGCTCTCAAGGTGGAACCTGAAAATTGGGGTGTATTTATCTTTGAGCCAAGTTCTTCAGATTGGCAGCCATTGACCTCAACGGATGGCGGGGTGCTTCCTTGGTCCCCCTTCTCCTTTCGTCTCTGCTTCTCGGAGTGGCTTCTCTGGCCAGAGAGAGCTGCCACCCGAAGCCCAGTGCTCCCACGACCAAATTAGGAGCTTTCCTCCAATCGCAGTGCGACGCGTGCTGGGTGTCTGCAGGCTGTCATTCCAGCCACACCGTGACTGCAGCTCCCACATGACAGGCCCGTCTGTCTGTCTCTCCCCAGGAGCAGGACATCGAGACTTTGCATGGCTCCATTCACGTCACACTGTGTGGGACCCCCAAGGGGAACCGACCCGTCATCCTCACCTACCACGACATCGGCATGAACCGTAAGTTCCGAGGAGCCGCGCGTCCTGGGCGAGCCGGTGTCTGCCAGGGTTGGAGGAGAGGACAGCTAGGAAGGGCGGCTGGCAGGGAGTCCGCCTCATCCTCTTTTACCGGGACTTCCTGGAGCTGTTCTGGGGAGAACGCTTGCCGCAGACTGGACGCACTGCCTGGGGGCTGGGAGATGCTGGGGACTCAGGAGTCCTCCACCATCAGTCTGTGTGACAGTGACTGCCTTTAATGAAGGCCTACGGTGGTTTTTAGTGTTTTCACAGGATAGTGCAACCTTCAGCACAATCCATTTTAGAACATTTTTATTATTCTGAAAAGAAGTTCTGTCCTCTTACCTATCGCCCCCCAATCTCCCATACCCCCCAGCCCCGGGCCACCACCAGTCTACTTTCTGTCTCTAAGATCTGCCCATTCTGGACATTTTTTAATCACTGGAATCACACAACGTGTGGTCTTTCGTGACTGGCTTCTTTCGTAATGTTTTCAAGGTACGTCCGCATTGTGCCATATATCAGTACTTTATTCTCTTTTGCTGAGTGAGATTCCATTGTACGGATACACTGCATTTTATTTGTCTATCGTCGTTTAATGGGCATTTGGATTTCCCACCTCTCGACTGCTGCTATGGATGTTTAGATTGCGAATTCTTAAGATTACCAGGAAGTGTTCCCAAATGTGGCTCTTTCACAGATGGGACTGGAATAAGATCTACTTAGTATTACAATTACACAGAACAGAAATGCTTCTGTGATGATTCGGAAGGCGCTTATGGCCCTTCCTGGTCCAGTGCGTATTGCAAGCTGGATGCTTGCTTGATTTTAGATTAACAGATGGACTGAATGACAGTGTTTTTCCAACAGCTTATTAATACCTCGAGGCTGCGAATGATGTCAGTCACTGAAAACCATTTTTCTCCTTCACTCTCACTTCTCTTTTATCTCTCTTTCCCCCCCATATGCCCCCTTGTAACCATTATGTACCAGATCCGATGCTAGGTACTTTGATATATGCCACCTTATTCCACTGACTCTGATGGGGACATGGAATTGCATTTGGTTGTGTTACTCCTCCGTTGTCAGAGTGCAGTAAGTGCTGTAACAAAAGACCCAAGGCCTCTGTGGGCTTAACACGATATACGTTTAGTTCTCACTCAAGTAACAACTCAGTGGACATTCTGTGGGACACCTTCCATGTGGTGATTCAGGGACCCAGGCTCTTTCTAGCTGTGACTCCACCGTCCCCTGGAGCCTCTGAGGCTTCTGTTGGCTCCTCCACACCTGGCAGTCACGAAAGAAAGAGGAGAGAAACCTAGAGGATTGGGTGGCAGGTGTTATGAGGAAATGGGGAGGCTCACATGCTATTGGCTAGAATCTGATCACACGACTGCCTCTGATTGCAAGGGAGGCTGGGAAATGTAGTCCCGAAGTGTGTCCTGGAAGAAACGGGAAGTGTTCTGGTGACCAGCTGGCCATCTTTGCCTCAGCAATTAGGAGGCTCATCCAAGCCCACGTAAGAGTGGTCCTCCTTGTTTGAAAGTCCTGTGTGCCCTGGCCAGTATCCCTGAGGTGAGGGTTTAGGAGACCTAGAGAGAGAGAGAGAGTGTCCGTGGGGCAACCCCACCCCATACGAGGACCATCACGGCCAAGACTGTTGGCCGAGGAAGCAGGAGCTGGAATGGGATCCCCTCCCAGCGCTGCCTGGAGGTTTATGTCATCCGCCAGCACAGGCAGGAGAGTTTACTGACCGTCTCCACTTCCACACCCACTCCCGTGCCCCATGACTTATTCTTGCCTTTTATCACCAGAGGAAAGTGGGAAAGAAAATGTAGCCATTCTTTCTTGAAAGTTCCTTCCCCCTGCTGTGTAGGCACGAAACAAACAGAATGAATACAGACTTTATTCTCTCCTAACTTGTTCCTCTTCTCTCTCCCGTGCCTGTTCTCCAGACAAAACCTGCTATAACCCCCTCTTCAACTCCGAGGACATGCAGGAGATCACCCAGCACTTTGCTGTCTGCCACGTGGACGCCCCCGGCCAGCAGGACAGTGCTGCATCCTTCCCCACGGGGTAAGAGGAGGGAGCCTCGGGCCCCAGGGCAGGGAAAGGAAAGCCATGCAGGGTGGGAACAGGTGGTGGGAGGGGGCATTAGTCAGGCTTTTAAGGTTTCTTTTTTCATTGTGATAAAATATATATAACCTCAATTTTACCGTTGTTCACGATTTGTAAGTGTATGGTTCACTGACATTAAGTACATTCACATTGTGATGCAGCCATCACCACCATTATCTCCAGGACCTTTTAATTAGCCTAAACTGAACCCCCATAACCATCAGTCAATAGCTCCCCGACCTTCACCCCTCCAGACAACCTGTCCCCGCCCCACCACAGCAGCCCAGCCAGGCTGGCTTTTTACAAGGGGTACATGGCCCGGACAGGACTGAAGTGGAAGAGGGTCTTGACAGGATGAAATAGTTGGGAGAAAGATCTAGAAAGTTGGGAAGAAAAATAGAGACCATAATTGGAAATGATATTGATGAAGTACGTCCTGTGGGCCAGACTTAATCATCTTTATTTACAAATGGCATTTGTATTTAATCCTTACACGGCTGGTGCTGGTAGCTCCGTTCTCTCGATGGAAAAACTGAGGCGTGGCGGGGTTAACTGCCTTGCTCAAGCTCGCACAGCTGGTTTCATTGTTGGGGGGGTGTGTGTGTCGGGTTTGAGCCCAGTCTGCTGGCTCTAAGACTCCAACTCTCTTTGGAACATCAGGCTGCCTTGATCCCGGGTGTCGACACCGCCTGCTCCTCCCCAGTGCATGGCTGATGTGGACTTTCGGCGCTCGCTGTGAGGCTGGGGGCAGCTTCCCGAGGGCACTGCACAGTCAGGCTCACACGGGGGAGGCAGACCTCTCGCAGGCCCCTCACCGTGCTGTGATTCAGCCAAGGTGGGACCAGGCTCTCGGGTTTACAGTCTGCCAAAGAGGCCTGCTTGGTATCGCAAAGAGATCTTCTTTGTTAGTGTTCTGAATCATCCTTAATCATTAATCTTTATCAGAGAGGAAGGGGAGGGATGCCCAGACATACGTTAAAAGAGTTAAAAATCTTCTTAATACAGCAGCAGATTAAGCGTCTGTCAGTATATCCATCTTTGCTTGGACAAATTGTTTGAAAGACTTGGGGTAACCCAGTGACTCTCAGCTCCCCACGGGGAGATTTTTAAAAATATTCTGAAACCTGGGCCAGGCTCTCAGGAATTTTCATTCAGTTGACCCGGAGGCCAAGGCGCAGGGTATTTGTTCCCCTAAGTTACCCGGCGATTCCAGCGTGTGGCTGGTGGGACCCACTGTCTGAGTGGGGTCCGGCGTGGTCAGGGGTCTCCTAGGCCCTCCAGGGTGCAACCCCCTCATCCTGAGGCTGAGACGGCAAAGCAGGGATAGGGGCCCCTGGCCGGGTCACTCCCGGCTCTGGAGTCAGCTTCCTACACGTGGGGCCTCGTGAGTAGAATCCTGTCGCCTGCTGGCTGTGTACCCACCCCCCAAGAGCAGTGAGGAAAGAAGCCGTGGAGTTAGGTGTCTCCCCAGCTCTCACCGTCTGGGGGCTGCTGGCTCCAAACCGAGCCGTGGCCATTTCAGAAAGACAACGGCTTCATTGATGTGTAGCCCCGCCAACCGGGGTCTCCCTGGCTCTTTCCCTTTTACACATGCTGGTGCCCCTGCCTAGAATGTTCCCTGCACTCTCCAGCCCTCAAGCTCCCCGCAACCCACGTCCCCTTCAATGGCACTTCTTCCAAGAAGCCCTCCACTTGGTCAGAACAGATCTCGCTGTTTCAGCCTCCCGCTCTCGGCACCTTCCCCTGCCCGGAGGTCGCCCGTCATGAGTTACGCGTATTTGTTTCTGCCGACTTGCCCCCCGGCTCCGGCACGGGACCGTGTCTGCTCTGCTCACGTGGGTTCCCGTTGCCTCGCCAGGAGCCTGGCATGAGAAGGGCCCAACAACTCCTCTGTTTAAGGGACTCCTTCCTGCCTGCTCTGATTCCTGAGCCCCGAAGTGGGCACTGTGGAAGGCCTTCTAGTGGGTGTCAACCCGCCTCCCCCCAGCACCTAGACCGAGTGGGTCACAATTGTGAGGCATCTTGACGGCTCCCCCAGGGACCTGCCTCCAGGATCACGGGACATTCGGAGGAGCTGGCTCCTCACGCAGCGTGCCGTGTGGACTCACTTTCCATAAAACGGGCCAGACTCCCTGATGACAGCCAAGACCTTGGTGAAAAGGACACATCTTTGAGTTCCTTCCAGGAAGATGGGAAAGAAAATGTGTGGGAACTCTGGCTAGGGTTGTAGGCACCTGGCCGGGCAAAGGCTCTGGGGCTTCTTTCTGGAAATTCAAGGGAGGTGAACATATACTTGCTTCTGGGGCGGCAGAAGGAACGGCATGTGCAAAGGCCCAGAGGAGAGCCAGTCGAGAAATGGTAGACAATCTGGAAGGAGAACCTGCTGGCCGGAAAGAAGGGGCCAGCCTGGGAGGTGGCTTCGTGTGGTACCAGAGGTTGGCCTCTGGTGTCCCCATTGGAAAGGTGGGCACGGTGGGAACAAGAGACCCTTTCCAGGCCCTGCTGAGGAGTTGATGATGGGAAACTGTTGTTTCCTGCAAAGGGGAAGCCCTCGCCTTCGTGTCCAGACCCAGGCAGCCTGCAGGCTCCCTGATCACCCAGTGGGAGCCCTCACCACTGTCACCCTCCTCGGTACCTGCTGTCATGGGCCAGTTTTGAACAGAGAGGAGCTCCCCCAGCCCTCTGTTAACAGGAGGAGTGGTCCCGGAAGATGTGTGAGTCGAGGCATCCCTGTGCCTTAAAATCGCCCTGGGTATCCATTTCCCGAAGCCACTGTGTCCAGCCAATCAGGGTGGCTTGCCTTCTCTGCCCTGTCTCCCAGGCTTCTTCTCAAGCATCTCTTGGGGAGAGGAGATGAGAGGGAGGGGCTTCCCCAAGGTCAGGAGGGCTTCACGGGAGGGCTGCCAGGAGACCTCCTTTGGGAAGGTAAGTGAGTACACGGGCCTTGAGATCCTGAGAGCTCCAAATCCCTGCTTGTCTGTGAAGCCAAGTCACTTATCTCTTAGCCTTAATGATATTTACAATCTTTATATGAGGAAAATCCTAGCAACCTCATAGACTAGTTGTAAAGATCAAGTGAGCTTACAATGCTCATCAGATGCTTGTTGTGGGACCTGGATGTAACATAGGAAGCGGTTTGTAAAGGGTCACTTTACAAAGTAAAAGGTGGGGGCGTTGGGGTGGAGAGCATCCTTGCTCAGAGGAGCAGGCTGTGTACACGGTGGGGTGCTCGGAATGGGGGCCACGGGAGGGGCTAGACTGGGGAGTCTGGGCGCACAGGGCGGTTTGTTGCACGGCCCCTGCCTATCAAGTGTGTTTTCGTTTGCACTGTTCATTTCCGCCGGGGTCCCGGCTCTTGTTAACTGCCTCTGCGTGGCCTCTCCCAAGGTACATGTACCCCTCCATGGACCAGCTGGCGGAAATGCTGCCCGGAGTCCTTCACCAGTTTGGGTAAGAGCGAGGGATCCACTCCCCCACCAGCTTGCAGAGAAGGGTGATCTCTAGCTTCTGCCTCTCCTGGGGTCTTGATCTGGCCCCAGCACTGAAATCTAGGTTAATGCTTAAAGATCAGGGAAGAAATCAGCTTGTTATACTCTGCAGACACTGTTTTTCATGCAGTCTCTTTACTCCCATCTGCCTCTTACAAGTCGGGCTTTTCTCCTTGAGTCAAAATCCATCACCCGATGCCAGCCACTCCACCCATCCTTTCCTCGCCTCTCTTCTTTTATTGCTTTCTCTTTCCCATGGAACATTCTGGAATAGGGTTGCCTGAACCCTCCACGTCTCCCTCCAGGCCTTCATTTCTTCAGGGCTCAAGGAAACTTCTTAGTGGAGCCTTTTGTACGATGATAACACCTCCAAGTTCTTGCCCAATTCATCTTCATTCCAAGTTTTAGAATCCAAAGTAGAGCTGAAGAGCAGGAAGAAGCAGTTTGGTAAACAGGCCTTCCCATAAATGACAGCGGGGCCGTCAGAGCCTGGCCGTGGCCGGGAGAGGAGTGAGGGAAAGGCATGAGTCTTTCCAAGGTCAAGGTCTTCTGTCCAGACATAAAGCATGATGCATTGCAGGTCCTGCAGGGCACGTATGGCAGCGTGGCCCCACTTTGTCTGGCCTGCCGGCCACCCTCAGCGATGCCCGTGACACACCCCTGGGGGGATGAGGTTCCTCAGGGCGAGGGGTGCGGGGAAGGTTTTCGAAGGGCGCTTCCTATCGCTCACTCCTTCTGGGACCTGAATTTTTATTTCTCCTTCCAGACTGAAAAGCATCATTGGCATGGGAACCGGAGCAGGCGCCTACATCCTCACTCGATTTGCTGTGAGTTCTTTCATTAAAAAAAAAAAAAAAAACACCTCTCTCTCTCTCTCTCTCTCTCTCTTTCTCTCTGCACAATATATATGTTTTAAAGAAAATTAATTCAAGATTAACGAAGAAAATTAGAAAAGCACCAAAAAATCTCCCCAAAGGGGAAAAGAAATGAGCCGTGATTCCATTTCCCAAAGGAGAGCCACAGTGCGCTTTGGGGTGTGTGGTCCAGAGTTATGTACGCACATGGGGTGTGTGGTCCAGAGTTATGTACGCACATGGGGTGTGTGGTCCAGAGTTATGTACGCACATGGGGTGTGTGGTCCAGAGTTATGTACGCACATGGGGTGTGTGGGTGTGCACTCACGTACACACCGGCAGCTCTTTCCCTTCACTGAAATGCCGCACGAGACATGTTCTCTTATCATCATCTTCGCTCGCTTCTCAGCGATTGTGGCCAGGTCCTCGTGTCACTGGGTACTCTACTGTGCTACTTCTTTGTGATAGCTGCACCGTTTTTGTAGTCAGGGAACTCTTGGACCCTGGCTAATTCTAAACTAATCAGAGGTATATGTGTTAACGTGACAGATGTCACTTATATTACTAGGGGTCCAGGTCAGGTGCTACGGGGTCCTTTGTATCCTTACCAAACAATTGTTTCCAAATGCAGTGATGCTCGTTTTATTCAACCGTATGTAATCTGGTGGCCTGTTATTTGCTGGACTTTGCTAGAGGCTAGGCATGCTGGCACGAATGCAAAGTGGTCTGGCTGTCTAAGCTCTGAGCAGATAAAATTAAGGTCTCAGCTGTATCTTAGGTCTCTATCTCCATATCTCTGAGAAGTAATAGAATTCTTACTGATAACTGAAGAGCTGATTAGCTTGTCTGATTTATGAGGTCCATGGTATGATGTACCCATTTCACAGCTAGGGAAGCTGAGGGGGCAGCAGCGTGAAGTGACTTGTCCCACGTAGGTCTGCCAAGCACATGTGCTCCTACTTCTCCTATGCTTTCCTCTTTCCCTTCTCTCAGGAACCCCATTTAGTGTCTACTAAGCTGGAACCTCAGTTTTGGAAGGGAGGCAGTGTCAGGAGCAGCAGGCTGCTCTGGGGGTCCACGCGGGTCCTCTCTGTGGTACTTTTCTCAGTCTTTGGTTTGACTTTGAAGTTCACGGTCTCTCAGATGGCTAGGTTGTCTCTCTCACTTCGTGTCTCCAATTGCAGCTGAACAACCCCGAGATGGTGGAGGGCCTCGTCCTCATCAACGTGAACCCTTGTGCGGAAGGCTGGATGGACTGGGCCGCCTCCAAGGTGAGGCTGGGGGCCTGGGTGGGGCAGGGGGTGTCCCAGTCTGCAGAGGGGCAGGTGTGCCTGACTCTGCCTGGAGCACAAAATGCAAGAGACCTCTCCTAGTCCCACCCCTTCACCACCCCCAGCAAAGAAGGCAGCTTTCCTCCGCTTGGCTTTGAATAGTGAACATGACCTCAGCCATGTGCCATTCAGATTTCAATAGGACACTGCTGTCCAAGCCAGCGATACCAGTGGGACCTGGGTCCCGAGCCAGCTTTGATAAGGACAGCCTGGGTTAAGAAGTGTTCGCTGGGGCTTCCCTGGTGGCGCAGTGGTTGAGGGTCCGCCTGCCGATGCAGGGGACACGGGTTCGTGCCCCGGTCCGGGAGGATCCCACGTGCCGCGGA
>NW_021145346.1:87346-100637 GCF_002837175.3 Physeter macrocephalus
TGCCGCGGAGCGGCTGGGCCCGTGAGCCATGGCCGCTGAGCCTGCGCGTCCGGAGCCTGTGCTCCGCGACGGGAGAGGCCGCAGCGGTGAGAGGCCCGCGTACCGCAAAAAAAAAAAAAAAAAAAAAAAAGTGTTCGCTGGGGACTTAGCATATGTTGGGCTTTTAGATCAAGATGCTGAGAATAAAAAGATGAACAAGACAAATGCCTGTCACCCCAGTCACCTACATATTATTAATGAAAAAGAAATAACGTATCTGCTACTGATTCTATGCCACTTAACTTTACGAAAATAATAATTAGCTAACAAGTGTTGAATGTCTATCAGGTTCTCTTTATTAGCTAACAAGTGTTGAATGTCTATCAAGTTCTCTTTCTACTCTCCGTGGCTATACCTGCATGACCTCATTCAATCCTCAGTCACTCCAGGAGTGGGGATTGTTATAACCATTTTACAGAGGAGGAAACTGAGGGTCGCAGGGGTTAGGAAGCTGTCTAGGGCCGCACAGAGCCAGGCAGTGGGAGAACCGGGGCCGAACAAGATCCCTTGGACCCTGTGGTCTTTGGAATCACCTCTGAGCTGGGCTCACCGCCGGCCCCGTCTCTCCATCAGCAGGTGTCAAAGGCCCGCTGAGACCCAAGCACCGCCGGTCTGGGAATGCAGAGCTAGCAGGACACATCCCTGGCTGGGGAAAGGGCCCGAGCTGTCTCAGGAAGCTGTGCTGTGGCTGGGTTCCCTGTTTATCTTTTAAAAAGATTATTGTTTTTTTTTCATAAAGGCCCCAGTATCTGCCAAGGAGAGGGGGAAACCATTCCAACTCTAACAGGACAAAGACTTTCAAGCCGGGGTGATCCTGGCTTCTCATTTTGAAAGTGTGTTTTTGCCAAGTTTGGGATGGCTGTTGGGGACAGGGGGTTTGAAGGGGTCCCCCCTCCCCCCACTTCCCACCCCATCCTGGCCACTGTGATATTTCATTTCTTCCTGGAACATTCCGCCAGGATGAGGGAGCGCTTTCCTCCCACCGGCGTGATATTCAGGAGCAGAACACACTCCCTGTTTTTTATTTTGTTTTCCGGCAGAGGGAATGGCACTGCAGTCGGCCAGTTTGGCTTCTTGGTAGCTGTTCTGAGCCAGACATGGGGGCTGGGGCGTTGACCACTGGCTAAAGTGGAGCCCGAGGGCTGTTTGGGGGGTTTTAGTATTTGCACCGTATCCTTCTTTTCCAGCCCCAGCCCTGGAAGAGGAAGACCTCTCTTGGGGGTCTAGTGTGTGTCAGGCACTGGGGTCTGATCCTGTGACGTGTGTAGTTGCCATGTGTAACCCTCACCTTGGCCCTGTGACTCTGAAGCTCCTGGCATCCTGGTTACAGATGAGAGGTCTGAGGTCCAGTGGCTTTGCTACCCTCCCAGGGCCACCCAGCTAGGAGGTGGCAGATGGGTCAGCCTAGGTCCCCCAGGTCTAGAGCTTCTCTCCCCTATGGGTTCCTGCCTGACACTGAAGTTGGTCAACACACATTTATGGAGCTTCTGCTGTATGCCTAGCATTTACAGAGCTCTCACTGTGTGCCTAGCATTTATGGAGCTTCTGCTGCACACCTAGCATTTATGGAGCTCCTGCTGTATGCCTAGCATTTATGGAGCTCCTGCTGTATACCTAGCATTGTCGGTGGGAGCAGGTAGAGAAGAGAAGGTCAGTAGATTCAGAGAGAGGAAACTGGCTTAAGAGGGAAAATCTAGAGGATGATACAGAAGGGATAGTCTGAGGTAAGCAGATCCTGGTGTGTAGACTGGGAGCTCAGTGTGTGTTTAGAAGTCATGGACAGGCCCCCTTTACCGAGGACTTGGTGAGCTGAGGCCTGACAAAAGCTGGGAGTATGTGGGGTCTTTGTTCAGACGCACTTTCTCCACATCTCCTGTGTCCCGGGCTCTGAGAGTAAGCAATTGGTGACCCTGCCTTGCGGGGCCCCAGGTTCAGTAAGTAACTGGAGACAGGTAACCGCCTTCCCATCAAGGGGGCGTCCTCAGACCTGAGTGCCGGGGAGCGCACGCTGCTGCCCCGCCCCCAGGGCACTGGGGCCGGCCTGACCTCGTCCGGCTACTGTGAACGCCGGCTTTCTAATCCTTGTTTCTGTCCTCCCAGATCTCCGGATGGACCCAAGCCCTTCCGGACATGGTGATGTCTCACCTCTTCGGGAAGGTGAGCAGTGTGGCCTGGCGTTGCGATGTTCAGCCGTGGGCTGCCAGGCATGTAGAGCGCAGAGCCGGCCCCGGCACAGCAAGGGGCCACTCCGTCGTCTGACCCTCCCGAAACAGCCCATCGTTACTCATTCACAGGCGCCACGCCATTCCTTCTCTCTTGCTCTCCCTTTAACAGAAGTCTTTTTCTAACAGCTTTGCTGAAGTACAATACACTGCACATATTGAAATTTGACAAATTTGACAAATTGTGACATTCTAAAAACCATCACTGAAGCCATCACAGATGACTAACAAAGTACCCTGACCCCCAGAACTTCCCCTGCGATGCTTGGTAACCCTTCTCTCCCTCCTCCTCAGGTAACCTCTGATCCGCTTTGGGTCACCGTAGATTCATGTGCATTTCCTAGATTTTTATGTAAACAGTATCAGTACGTGCTCTTTTATTTTTAAATCTGGCTTCTTTCGCTCGCCGCTAAATTATTTTGCGATCCACCCACGTCATTGGGCGAATCAAGAGTTCGTCCCTTTTTAGTGCTGAGTGGCGTTCTGTGGTACGGGTGTACCAGAGGTTGCTTCTCCATTCACCTGTTGATGGACATTTGGGTTCTTTCCAGTTCTTTCCAGTTCTGGGCTATAACAGAGCCTACAGAAAACACATCCATGGAATTTGCTGTGTGTCAGCCTTGGTCCTAAGGACTCTATGACCCGTATGAGAAGGACCTTTTATTCCTAGTTATGGATCTCTTTTTTTTCCCAGCTGTACATGAGGAAGCTGAGACCAGAGAAGGTTGAGTGAGCTGTGTGAGGTCTCACAGCCAGCGAGAGGGCCTGGGATTGGAACCTATGAGTCTCGCTCCAGTGTGGGTTCCGGTAACCATCTGTGCCTCTGCTGGTGCCTGGCTCTCAGACGGGTTGTGGTGCACTTATCCCCACTGAGCATGGACTAAGCCAGGCCCCTGGCAGCATGCGAGTGGTGTGTGGTTCTACCCTGTCACCCGGCCAGCGTGGGCCCTGACTCTGGCCTTGTGCCTCCCGCTGGGCTGGAGGATGTACTGCTCTGATGCAGGGGTCTGATGTGGCCCCCAGGTTGCCCGGCTTGAGGTGACTTGCTCTGTTCACTGTGTGTGGCCTACACACCACTGTTTGCTCCTTAGCTGCAGGGTGTGACCGTCTGGCGTGTGACCATATGACACCCATGGAAGCAGAGGTTTCGCTGGGCTGCTGAAGTGTGCACTGTGTTTGGTCCTTGTATTAGTTTCCTGTGGCTGCTCTAACAAAGTACCACAAACTGGGTGGCTTAAAGCAACCGAAATACGTCCTCTCTCAGTTCTGGGGGCCAGAAGTCTGAAACCGAGCTTTGGCCGGGCCACACTCCTCCGGTGGTACTAGGGGGGGATCCTTCCTTGCTTCTTCCGGCTTCTGGTAGCCTCAGCCTTCCTCGGCTTGTGGTTTCTCACTCCGGTCTCTGCCTCCAGCCTTGCACGGCTTTCTCTGTGTCTGTTTCAAATCTCCCTCTGCCTTTTCTCTTACAAGGACGCTTGTCACTGCATTTAGAACCTACCGGCATAATGCAGGATGACCTCATCTCTGGATCCTTAAATTACGTCTGCAAAGACCTTTTTTCCAAATAACATTCTCAGAGTCCAGGAATTTGATGTGAAACTTGTCCTTGGGGCCACCTTGTAGCCCACTAGAGTCCTCTTCCCTTTTTCACGCTTCCTTTCACGGTTTGCAATACATTTTCTCCACCCTGAGTGTATAATCTGAATCTGAGAGCGATATGGGAAAGATCAGAGCCAGCATCTGTATTTTCTTGGAAGAGGGGTGTCACGTATAGAGTAAGAACTTTGCCTGACTGTACCCCAAATTACCTGGGGTATCTTTTGGTACCCCCGAGTTGCTGCAGCTGTGTTTCAATCTGTAACCCCAGCACAGTTCCTCGGACTATTTTTTTCCTGATGTTTTTGGGGGAAAAGCTGGTCTCTTTGTTGCTTCAGTGACCGTGGACTGTCTTGACACAGCTCAGGGAGACACTGGGCCCCCTTTCCTCCCTCTCGCTCCTGATCTGGTTGTTGTCAATCACATCAGGCCCTTTCGTGAAACCTGTAGCATCCGCTGCTGCACAAATGAGAAACAGAGCAAGCTCATAACTTGTTTGTTTGTCCCAAATCACATTCAAAAAGGAACCAGGGAGAGGGAAGGCTGAGGCCAGCCTTCTGCAAGGGTCTGGGTGGCCCTCCTGGAAATCAAGATTGCCCTTCATTCCGGCCACTTCCTGTTGCATGAGTTGGTTTTGTTTTGCAAACGTGAAAAACTTCTTTTCACCTCTCCCCATTAAAAAGAAAATAATAGCAATTGCTAACAGTCGCCTCGATGTGTACTGCTGACAGTGGGCTTTCCAGAGTGGCCAGCCGCTGAAAAATCCTACAATTTGATGAAGTGGGTAATGTCATCCCCACTCTTTTTTTTCAAAGGGGAGCTGAGGCTCAGAGAGGCGGAGCACTCGCCCAGTTAAGGGGCAGTGACGGAGCCAAGAGGACTGACTTCAGATCAAAGCCCCTGAAGTCTGAGCCCAGAGGGGCGTGCTTGCCCCTCCAGCTTTGCGTTCCCTCTACTCCCAGCTGATATTCGACATCAGTCTGCATCTGGCTGCGGCTTCCGCTTCCCTGAAGGTTCCCTCAGGCTCCACAGCAGGCTCATGGAATAGGCATTACTGCCTTCACTACGTAGCTGAATAACCTGAAGAATGGTGAGGGTAGTGACCGGCCCGCGGCTGCAGTTCCCACGAACGACATTCTCCCCTCTGTCAATGCAGGAGGAAATGCAGAATAACGTGGAGGTGGTCCACACCTGCCGCCAGCACATCATGAACGACATGAACCCCGGCAACCTGCACCTGTTCATCAACGTCTACAACAGGTACCAGGACGCCGCTGGGCCACGTGATGGCTGCTTGTCAGGCTCCTCTTGTAGGTCCGGAACGAACGTGGGGCAAGGGAGGAGGGATTATAAAATTAATATAAGATGCAGCCCCTGAGCAAATAGATGAACAGAACAAGGGTGCCCAGTAAGGGCCCCTGGGAAGTCAGGTGCCTCCTGGAGTTTTGAGTGCTTTGCAAGGAGCTGAACTTCTACTCCAGACCACCAGGGGCGCACGCACGAGTGGGAACGGTCACATGGCACAGGGTTTGCGTCCACGCCTGTGCCAAGGCTGACCCTAAGGGAGGTCCGGATGTGGGGAGAGCTGAGAGGGAGGGCAGCAAAGCACTGGGGGAGGACGGGAAGAATCCAGGGAGGCTGCCGGGAGGCGAAGGAGTCACTCCAAGGATAAGGACACATGAGCATGGCCTTGGGCGAGGGCGCAGCCCTCTTAAGGATACCTGAGTGCTGGTCTGGGGCTCAGCTAGGGGAGGGGACAGCTCGGGGCCACTGGGAGCAGCCAGGGGTTCTGGAATCTCCAGGGAACTCAGCCTGCGGCTCCCGCAGAGGGGGCAGGAATAAGCCTCCTGGGCTTTGTGTCTCTCACATGTTAATAACTTGACTTCATGAAGGGCATTCGTGTCCCTTTCCTCTTACCCTCCACCCAGCCTCTCAGTGCAGGGGGGACTGGTAATGGCCCCAGCGTGTAACCAAGGACACGGAGGCTGAGTGCTCGTTTATTCAGCAAGCGCTGAGTGAGGACTGAAGGGGGCAGGCTTTCGGCTGGGCAGTGGGCACCCAGAGGAGACGGGCAACAGCCCCTCGCAGCGCCACATGCTGCAGGGACGAACTGGTGCCTCTGAAAAACCCGATGATGAGGGTACTCTCACCATCATTTCCTGCTGAGGAAGCGAAGGCACAGAGAGGTTCCGCATCCTGCCCAAGGTCACACAGCTAGGAAGCAGAGGAGCGTGATTTGAATGCAGCCGGGCCGGCTCCGGGCTGTGAGCTGGGAAAGGCTGTCTCATGGTGGGAGCTGCCAGGCAGGGAGAGGCTGGTGCCCGTCTGCAGGGGAGAGTAGTGGAGCCACACTGGGTACAGTGGGAGACCATGGGAGGGTTTAAAATGAGGGAGTGAAAGGATCAGGTCTGAGTTCTAAAGAGTTGGTTTGGTTACTATGTAGAGGACTCAGAGTTGGGGGCGAGACTGAGGGTGAGGCTAGGAGGAGAGGCTGGACACCATTCGGGAGGTAGAGACTCCTACCAGGGGGGACGGGAACGCAGGGACCCTCTGTAGAGGAGGATGCGATCTGTACATAAAGGGAAAAAAGCACATGGGGGACAATGAGGTGGGGTCCATGAGTCCCGCTGTCTCTGAAGCCACGTCTATGGACCCAGAGAGGCTGGGGTGGGACCTCACACAGCTTGGGATGTAGGTGGGTGTTTGCCAGAGCGGCCAGTGTAGGAGCTCCTGGGATGGGCTCGGTGGGAGGGGCTTCCTCCAGGGGAGGGTCTGCTGATGTAAAGGTATGTTTGTTTGTTGTTTGTCTGTAGCCGGCGGGACCTGGAGATTGAGCGGCCGATGCCCGGAACCCACACGGTCACCCTGCAGTGAGTTGCCCTTCTCTCCTGCACCGTCTCTTTAGCTGTGCTCACCTTTGCCGGCAGCGCCTTAGTTCTGAGTTTGGCAGGACTGCGCCCCCTGTGCTAGGACGGCCCAGTCGGCGAGAACTGCGTGGATTCTGCCTAGGGATTGGGCACGGCCCAGCCTCAGTCGTCTTCTCCTTGTGCAGGAATTTGGTTTGTAGGGTGTCCCCGAGAGCTGTGGGGGGAGCCTTGGACCTCAAACAAGGAACGCTAAGAACCACAACTGGACAGAATTTATGAAGCGCCTACTCTGTGCCCAATTCTGTGTGAGGCTTTGCTTCACAGAGCCTGGAGAGGAATAAGACATAGGACCCACCCTGAAGTGCCCTATAAAGCTAGAAGGAAAAGACAGTCGTGGGTACAGCCACCTGGATTCCAACAGTAACAATTATGTCTTTTTATAGTTCCTTAAGTGAACCATATTAATTGACACCTGAACTTGGCACATGCCATTTTCTTTGTCAGGCGTGTCGTTTTCATCTCTGTTTTTGATTGCTGGCAAAGTCCTACTCATCCTTCCTTGCGGAGAGGGTGCTTGAAAATAAAACATCAGGGCATAGAAATTCTCTGGCTGAAATTCATACTAAGGTGTAAATGACCACTAACCCGTTTTTTCCTAAGAATAAAGCAGAGGATAGAGAATGAAGGTAGTAAAAAGAGCCAAAGGTACTGGGGAAAACAAAGTAAATTTTTTTTTTTTTTTTTAGAATTCTGGCCCCAGCCTGGCAGGGCTGGGAGCATGAGAATCTGTCAGTGAACCTTGTGTTAACTCCCCCTCGTCTCCCTGCCCCCAGGTGTCCTGCTTTGTTGGTGGTTGGGGACAGTTCTCCTGCTGTGGACGCTGTGGTACGTAGAAATCAACCACTGGTTTCTGTGCTTAACGCAACGGTCCAATTCTGGTTACCTTGGTATGAAGTCTCCCTGCGCACCCTCTTCCCCTCCTCTGCTCCCATCAGGGCCAGTGACATCTTCTAGATGCCATATTGGCCTTTGGTCAGAGGGCCCAGCCACCAGCCTCCTTCCCTGGTGACTGCCAGCCCTAGTTGCTTGGCAGTGGGGCCTCTGTCTCCTCTCCCAGGCCCCCTCTTCTGCCGATCTGCCTCCCATTGGCTTGTTTACATGGGCGTGTTTCCACTTGACTTCCTGGCCAGGAGACTGTCTGCGTGTTTGGGAATCAGGTGGAGATTTCAGACCTGGTTGGAGCCTGATCATCTGGTGGGGCAGACAGGCATCTGGGGAGCGGGGCTTAGGAAAGGTTTTCTGGCTCATTTCATCCCTTAATTCCCACCAGTGATGTGGTGGAGGCAAAACAGGACCCCATCTTTCCAACACCACCCCCGTAGCCGAGGACACGGGAGACTTGGGGGCTAGTGGGCGGAGTCCTAGAGTAATGACATGCCTTGTGCAGTAGGCTAGCGCAGGGTCAGCAAATGTTCATTTAGTAAAGACCTGGGGTATCCAAATGAACCATGAATTTCTTGCAATCTAGTCCACTGGACATAATCATAAGATGCATCAACAAAGATATATTGTTTACATTAAGGGAGGTGATAATTCTACCATAGGCATTTTGAACATCACAGGTTACAGGTGGGTATTTTGTCCACTTCTGGATGCACTTTTAAGAGGGTCATTGACAAACGGAAGAAAGAAACCATCTTGGTGGATATGATTTCATTTGAAGAATGGTTGTCGGGACTGGGGTTGTTGAATCTAAAGAATTACTGGCAGCAGCTGGTTAAACAAGCCCACTCATTTAGTAGCTGTTTCTGGAGCACCTTCTACATTTTAGCTAATCTTCACAACAGCCCTTTGAGAAAGATAATATCCCCATTTTATTGATGAGGAAACTGAGGCTCAAAGAAGTTAAGTAACTTGTCCAAGGTCACACAGCTAGTGATGGTAGGGCTGGAATTTAAAGCCACATCTGTTGAATCCCAAAGCCCACATTCTTTCTTCCATGACAGTAGGAATACTGGAGCTCCTGACGATGGCGGCTGAGTGTCAGGGAGAGGGGGAAAATGTATGACTCTGGCTCCAGGTAGACAATTTGCAAATTTCTTCTCCCTCCTTCTTGTCTAGGTGGAGTGCAACTCGAAACTGGACCCGACGAAGACCACTCTTCTCAAGGTACAGGCAAAATGATGGAGGGTTACGTTTGTTCTTTCTCAGAAATCCCTAAGTTTCCTGCAAAATTGAGTTGTGCCTGATTATGGCAAAGCTGGTGGTCAGAAATCACAGAAATGGTGAATTAATGTGTCTGTTCACAAACATCTATTGGGTGCTGGCTGGTAACCCAAGGCTGCAAAGATGAGGGGATCCCTCTCTGGCACCCCAGGAGTCTACGGGCTGCCGGCCATGGTGCTCTGAAGAGGGATGGATAGGAATTGTGTGGGCGGGGCCTGATTCTAGACGGACTCTCCCCACTGCACCACCCCGCCCTGCTGAATGGGCCCCTGGAGTTCTGCATTTCCGTTGGGCTGAAGGCTGCCCCAAGTTAGCTGACCTTGAGGCTAGCCCTTGGGATTTAGTCTTGAGACCCTGGGCCATAGGCTGGCCGCAGCCCCACTCAGTCTCACCAAGACCTTCCAGTCCTATTTCCCCATCCTCACCTCGCTAGCCAAGTGCTCCAGAGCCCTGGGCTTTGGATGAATTTTCACACATGCCTGGAATGGCTTTAAGCGGTGATGGCTTTGGGTTGGGTGATTTACTAGCAACTCTGGAAATTATAGCATTGACCAAGGGTGGCCAACCAGGAGCCCCATCAGGCCCGAAGACTTGAATCTTGCAGTTTCCTTCTGAGGGGTCTTTAAAGAGATTGTCTGTCCAGGGCTTTGTGCAGTGAATGCTTTCTGGTCAGACAGACCCTGGCCAGAACTTTGCAAGTTCCTCAAGTTCTCTCTGGCCCAGTTTCTGCCTCTAAAGTAGGACAGTCGTCCCTTCCAGGGATTTGGGGGAGCAGAGTGAAATCATCTACAGGGCCTAGCACAGCGCCTGGCCTGTTGTAAGCTGCAAGTCATGGTTGCCAAGAAGGCAGAGTTTAATGCCGAGACGGATGGTAACCAAAGCAGGCGTGCCAGGTGAGGTGGGTGTTTCCCCACCTTTAACATGTCCAGGTCCCCCTCAGCAAGGCAGGCCTGGGGCAGGGCAGCGGGCAGAGTGGATGCCCATTTGGAGCTGGTCCACAGAGCCGGCATCCCCTCCATTTGAGGCCTTTGGCACTAACCAGCTTTCTTTCTCCCAGATGGCGGATTGTGGCGGCCTCCCACAGATCTCCCAGGTGAGTTACACCTGTCCCCACTGCCCAGGTGGAGGGCATGTGCCTCTGTGACCTGTTACCCCCTTTCCCTCACTGCCATACATGTATGCATATGCGTGTATGTATACATGTATGCATATGTGTATACATGTGTGTATTATACGTGTGTGAGAGTATGTATACATGTATGCGTGTGTGAGTATACATGTATGCATGTGTGTGAGTATGTGTATGTATACCTGTATGCATGTGTGTGTATGCACATGTAAACATGTCAATCGTTGTGGTGTGTTTGCTGCCCAATAACTGTCCCCTCCAAGTCTCCATCCATAAATACCACCCCCCAACCTAACAAGTGAATGAATTTTTTATCTCTTTTTATAATTTTCTCTCATTACAGTTTTGTACTCTGTCTTACAATGAAATATTTTGTGCATTTGGGGTTGTCTTTTCCACCAAACTGTGCCCTGCCCCTCTTTCTCCCTCCAGTCCTGAAAGGGACTTCATAGCTTCGGTAATCCAGCGATTTCTCAATCGGATGTGTGCCTTTTTCTAGCTCTAGGTGCCCCCCCCCAGTCCTGACAAGTCCCCCTGAGCTCCCTGGGAGCCTCCCTTGCAGAGTGGTCAGGCACAAGTGGCCTTGGGTGGCTCTCTTAACTTCTGTTTCCGGTGTCTCTCTCTGCTCCCACTGGCAAAGAACAAAATATGTTCAACTTTTTATCTGCTGTTGTGTTCTGCTCATTTGATAGCTGGAGTAGCCAGAGAAGGATGGGATGTCTCAGTTTCTAGAGGGAACAGATGGGTTGCCAGTAGAGCCCTGCTTAGATGTAAACAGGAATTAATACCTGCACACTAGTGACGGAGCCGTTTATCCACCCAGCCTGCTTGACACTCCTACTGAGACAGTGCAGCTTAAGTTGGCTGCAGAGAAGGGGCGCCATTTTTCTTTCCACCTATACTTCCTTCCTTCTTCTCTCCTTTCCTTCCTTTATTCCTTTCTCTACTTGAAATGAGAAAAATCTAACTCTGTCCATAGTTAAAACACGTTTTATATGTCATGGCAGGAGCTGAGCTAGCCCAGGCTCCCAGGAGAGCAGCCCAATGAGGACCAATAACTGTAATCCCTTGCAAGTTGGGTGTGTTTTTACAGAGGGCGTTCCCATCCTTCATTCCATTCAATCCTTTCAACAGTCTTTAGAGGGAGGAAGAGCATGCATTCTATCACAGTCACAGAAGGGGAAATGGAGGCTAACAGATGGGAGAGATTGCCCTTGGTCACCCAGGGGAGCCGAGTTTGGGCCCAGATATTCTCCTTTCCAAGCCTGTCCTCTTGTTTCTGTCCGCCATGTTGCACACAGATGTCCCTGCAACTCTCGTCCCCTTCTTACAATCATCACGTGACCCCCCCAGAGGCCAATTGCAGCACAGTCTCTTCTTTAAATGTCATTTGGCTCTTTGAGAACAGTGGCAGGAGTCGGTGGAGGCGGGCAGGGACACTCCCTCCCCGATGACTGCTCACCAGTGAAATGAGAGGGTGTGAGAATAGACCCAGGACATTGCATTTAAGAGTTGGAATTAATTAGCCTGCGAATATGGCCTTCACCACCCGTTTAGATTAAATTAAATGTTTGAGTATAATTGGTAGAACTGGGTGTGTTCTCAGCTTTCCCAACTCATTTTACTTAAAGTAGCCCAGTTGATTGATTGATTTGTCTGTCCACCTATCCATCTATCCATCCATCCATCCATCCATCCATTCATCTAGTCTTCCTTCTTTCCGTCTTTTTCTTTCCTTCCATCCATACAGCCTTTCTTCTTTATGTCCCTCCATCCTTCCTTTTCATTAATCTATCCATCATCCTCCCTTCCTTCTCTCCTTCCTTCCTTCCTTCTTTCCATCCATCTTTTTTCATTTTCATCTATCCATTCATCCACCATCCTTTCATCCAGCCAGCCAGCCAACCAGCCAGCCTGGTATTGAGACTGAGAGTAAACTGTTATGGGGTTTGGAAAGCCCTGGGTTAATATACAAGACCACTGATTAATCAGAAGACCTTGGACGGATTATTTATCTCTCCAAGTCTGCTCAGCTGTGACATATATATGAAGATGGTACTAACCTCATAAGGTTGTTGTCGGGAAGATGAGATAATGCTGCAAAGCCCTCAGCACAGGGAGTGGCTATTACATTCTAGACCCTGAGTTGGACACATCACTTTATCCAAGATGTCTTCTTTAGAGAAGCCCTCAGGAGTAGGTGTGGCACTCTGCCCATACTTTATAGGTGAGAAAACTGGTGCAGACAGGTCATGTAACTTCTGGTCAAAGCTAATTTTGGTCTCCATAATTATCCCATAGTCTTTCCTTTACTTTTGTGTTTTGTCCTGTCAACCTGAGGTGGCCTTCTGTCTTGGGCCAAGCTCTTTAATGAAGGTGACCACAGGCACGGCTGCATGATCTGCACCTCTGGTGACTGACTGCACTTTCCCTCTTTTCTCTTGTAGCCGGCCAAGCTTGCCGAGGCCTTCAAGTACTTCGTGCAGGGCATGGGATACAGTGAGTATGGCCTTTCCTAGCAGGCGGTGGGTAGAAGGGCAGGTGTGGGAATTGGAACCAGGTTGGGATGAGTACAGTATTCTGTATCACCTCGGCCAGCTTCAGCTTTTTTGCAAACCGGGCAGGTCAGGGAAGACGTATTTAGGTGTGTGGAGGATGGGCAGCAGGGCAGGGGTTCTAGTGTCTCCTCATACCGTAGTGCCTCGTTCTCCCTCCGCTGTTGAACAGAAGCTGTTTCACACCAGGGAATGTTTTAAGGTTTAGGTGAGGACTATCCCTCTGAGCACCAAGAAGACAGCAAACGATGAGACCATGAAAATCTTTTTAATTTTGATTACATACTTTCTAAGAGACTTGTAGTGATGATGGCAATGCTGGTAATGGCAATGATGGTCATGATGATGGTGGCAGTGATGACGGTGGTGATAATGATGATGGTGGTGGTGGTGGTGATGGTGGTGGTGATGATGGTGGTGATGGTGGTGACGGTGATGGTGGTGGTGGCGATGGTTGTGGTGGTGGTGGTGGTGATGGTCGTGGTGGCGATGGTTGTGGTGATGGTGGTGATGGTGGTGGTGGTGGCGATGGTGGTGGTGGTGATGGTGGTGATGGTGATGATGGTGGTGATGGTGGTGACGGTGGTGGTGACGGTGGTGGTGGTGATGATGGTGGTGACGGTGGTGGTGGTGATGGTGGTGGTGGCGAGGGTTGTG
>NW_021145346.1:100927-103282 GCF_002837175.3 Physeter macrocephalus
GTGGTGACGGTGATGGTGATGATGGTGATGGTGATGGTGATGGTGATGGTGGTGACGGTGGTGATGCTGATGGTGATGGTGGTGATGGTGAGGGTGATGGTGATGGTGATGGTGATGGTGGTGATGGTGATGGTGGTGGTGGTGGTGATGGTGGTGGTGACGATGGTGGTAACGATGGTGGTAGTGATGAAAGATTAATAAATCCTTTATTTTTTTCTTATTTAATCATCACAATAATCCTAGGAGATACTCTTATCCTCATTTACAAATGATGAAACTGAGGCTTTGAGAGATTGAGTAAGGAGCACCGAGGGGATCTGTGAAAGTTCTTTGAAAACTGTAAAGCTCTGAGTAAGTGGGTGATAAAGTCACTTACATTCAAGACAGAGCATGTCCTTGCTAAATCATTAGATTTGGGAATTGAAGGATAAATAGAGGCACAATGAAAGAACTTGGAGCTTCTTGCGTTATGATTATCGTTTATTTACAGACATTTATTCACAGACACATTTTCAGAAATGTAGTCCCATGACCAGGACAGACAACAGCGAGTGTAAGCACACGGCTGGGCAGCAGCCGCCGTTGGTATATGTTGGTGTGTCGGCCACGGTTCCGGCCCTGACGTGGTTCTTTGGGTTCTTTCTGTCTGCTGCCTGGAATTATAATTCATGTGCCCACCTTACCAAGGAAGTCTGAGCGTCTAATCACTTCCCCCCCCTTTTTTTTTTGCTGAGGCTTAAACTGCTTGCTCATTTAAAATAGTAATGTTATGTTTGGTCAACTGACTGCAGTCTTAAGGTTGGCCTCAGCCGTGTTTAGTTTCTAGAGTGGCCGAGCCTGATTTACATGCTTCGGACAGGATCCCTGTCCCAACATGCCCTCTTCCAACGGAAAACATCTGCTTCTGGGTCTCCTGTGTTTGCAGCCTCTCTCCCTCTGAGAAAGTGTGCAGGCAAAGCAGTAACTAGGGAAGGCCTTCGGGTACCTTTTTGCAGCCACGAATTGCAGCTCGTTTGTCTTGGACCTGCCCTGGGTTTAGAGTTCTGCTTTGAAAGTGCATTCTGGGGAGAAAGGAAGTGAAAGGCAGGCCTTGTTTTCTCCCCCCCCATAAGCTTCTATTTCCAGAAGGCTGCAGCATCCTGCAGGTCGTAGGGAAAGACAGCAGAGAGAGCTGGAGGTATCAACCAAAGACCAAGTAATTATTCATTTCCCGAGTGCCTGCTCACGGCAGTGGGCCGGTATGATGAGCCCTCAGCATCCATGACACCATGCTAGGGTCACCAGAGCCCTGCAAGGTCAGCAAGCCCCCAGATCTGGGGTCAAGAAATAGGGGCTCAGAGAAAATATGTGAGCAACAGATGTAGGATTGATCCCAAGTTTTTTCTGGATTCAGCAACCAGCTCTGTAAGAAGAGGATTCGGTACCGCAAGAATGAATTCTGTCTGTGGGTGTCTGCCACAGAAAGCCAACACCTATGCCCACTGAGCGAATAACGTAACCCCTGCATGCCTGTGTATTTATCAGCCGCCTCAGTGTGTGATATCCATTATTCAATATGGCCTTGGCAATGATGCTTCAGTTGGGTGGTGTAGTAGTTTCCCAGGGCTGCCATAACAAATCCCCACAAACTGGGTGGCTTAAAACAACAGAAATTTATTCTCTCACAGTGCTACAGTTCTAGAGGCTAGAAGTCCAAAATCAGGATGTGGGCAGGGTCATGCTCCCGCCAGAGATTCTAAGAAGAATCCTTCCTTGCCTTGTCCCAGCTTCTGGTGGTTGCCAGCAGTCCTTGGCTTGTAGCTGCATCACTCTGATCTCTGCCCTGTCTCCACATGGCTTCTCCCCGTGTGTACCTGTGTCTCCTCTTCTTAAGAGGAAACCAGCCATGGCATTAGAGTTCACCCCAACCCAGGGTGACCTCATCGTATCTAAATAGATCTGAAAAGACCCTATTTCCAAAGAAGGTTCCAGTCTGAGGTTCCGGTGGACATGAGTTTGGGGGGTTGCTATTCCACCCAGTACAGGCGGGGGGATTTTTCTGTCTTCATTCCACCTTATAAGCCACCTGCTGTGTTCAAGGGCATTTTAAATCCTTTGGAGTGGACAGTGCCGTTGATAGTACCTGGGAGCTCACAGGCTTCCTGAAGGAAGAGATGACAGCTGACCACTCTGTGTGGCCTTGGCTTCCAGCCTGTGGCGTGCAGGGATTAGCCTGGCCAACCTTGAACGTCCTCCCCGCTCTGGCAGTTGTTGACCTTACAGGGTGGTGGGCACACACCCCGGCGCTGCCGCCAGGGCGTCAGTGGTAGTATTCCCATTTGATGGGGCTGGGGGGGGGGGGGGGCGGGGGCTCAG
>NW_021145346.1:103321-109469 GCF_002837175.3 Physeter macrocephalus
CATTTGATGGGGCTGGGGGGGGGGGCGGGGGCTCAGAGAGGGACACTCGCAAAGTCCCAGAGCTGGGATTCAGACCAGCTGTGGGGTCGATCGCAGCAAGTCCTTAGTCCACCTGGGTCTTGCACTCCACCTCTGTGGGCAGAGACAGAAACGATGGGGAGCCCAGCAGCCGGAGGGCATGCGAGGATGGACGGGAGCAAGGGCGCCCAGGCGGGCGGGGCACACGGCAGGCAGCACCCCCGGTGTGCAGGTGCCTCCGGCGCTGGCCCATCCCCTCACGCGTCTCTCTCCTCCCTGCCAGTGCCCTCCGCCAGCATGACGCGCCTGATGAGGTCCCGTACAGCCTCGGGCTCCAGCGTCACGTCCCTGGAGGGCGTCCGCAGCCGCTCCCACACCAGCGAGGGCGCCCGGCTGGACATCGTCCCCAACTCCGGCGGCTCCGGGAGCAGCGCAGGGCCCAACTCCACGGAGGTGTCCTGCTAGGTGGCCCGGGGGACGGCCGCACCTGGACTCTGGGATCAATCGCTGTAGCCGCCCCTCCTCCGGCCCCTCCCCGCCCCTGCCTGCCAACCACATGTAGCTCGGTATTAATCCAAAGCTTATTTTGTACGAGTGAGCTCTGGTGACGACAAAGTGAGACTGGGTTTGTGGAGGGCTCCCTTTCCGGCGAGGGCGGGGCGGGGTGGACCAAAGGGAAAGGAGCATCTCAGTGTCCTGTTTCCACTAGCGAGCGGCCTAGAGGCCACTCTCTTACCCTCCCTCAGAGACGCCAAACTGCCAAAAACAAGAAACACAGAGCAAACACTTGATCAGACCACGGCTAGGCTGACCTGAGCATCCTGGCGCGAAGGGACGTTTTGTTGGAAGCCCAGCCCACCTACTTCCTGTTTCCTTTCCAACTAAAGAAAAAAAACAGACCCAGTTTCTGGAAACCAAGCCCTTTCTGATTTGGAGAGGGGGAGAGCGGGGAATGGTGGCGAGCTCTTTTAACAAAGCCAAACAGGAAGCGGGGAAAGCGGTGCAATTTATGTGGAGGCTCCGAAGTGTTTGGAAGAGCAGATCTCTGTAGTGAACTTGAAGAAGTAAGATTTTTAACGCCTGTGCATATATACACTTTTTAGTGCCGATGCCAGAAGGCTGTTTTTCTGGCATTTTTTTAATGGACAAAAGAAGCAGGTGACAAAATCTCCCAGGTTTTCAAAGAAACGGCCTTGGCACACGTTTGGTATCGGGGGTTTGAGGCTTTGATTCTGCTGCCTGACTCTTCCTCCACGTCCCCTACTTCCTACCCCCAATACGTGGACGAGTGATTATTTCATTCCCGGGGAAGATCATGTAGATGTGTAGTTGCTTCTTTGAAATGGAGGGCTGTGCCTGGCTGTGATGCGTCTCCACGCAGTGGCCGGGGGAGGGGGGCAGGGGCATGGAGGTGGGGTGGTATTTTTTGTTATTAGATGTAAAGGATTCCTCGTGGTTGTGGTGGGATCCGGTGCAGTTGTGATTTCAGTTGATCCCATCTGGTTCCCAGGAATCGTGTGATTGCGTTAAACCTAGCTTCCAATCTTTGACAACCCGGGTTGAATCTGAACTTCCGGCCAAACATTTCTGACCTGGTGACCTTCCGGGATCTTCAGATAGAACTGTTCGCTCTTGTAGGGGGTGGGGATTCCCTCGGGGAGTGGTGGCCCGGAAGATGCAGGGATTCTGGAATGTGTATTCCATGGGATTTCCTTCCCTCTCCTGCCTTCCCCTCGTCCCTGCCCCTCTAACCTCTCGCTGAACGGGGTGGCACCACTGACATTTCTGGGCAACGTCAGCGTAGCTGTCAGGTTCCTGTACTACTTACTGCCTTTTGATTTTTACTTTGGCTAACCGTGGACCTTCTCATAGGAAGTTTGATCAGAGTGAAAGGAACATTGTGGCTCAGCCGCCGGGGCCTGGTGGTTACTGGGAGGGAATAGGCAAGCCTTCTAGGTAGCTTGGGGGGATAATGACTCAGTTTATCTGTGACCTACCCCCTGGGAGGCAGAAATGGCTGAATCAGAACAAGAAACTGTTGTGTACAAGTCTTTCCAGAGGAGTTTCTTAATGAGATATTTGTATTTATTTCCAGACCAATAAATTTGTAACTTTGCAGTGGCTTGTGTCTTTTTCCTCCGCCCGAGAGGTCGTGCATTGGGATGGGTCCTTCCTAACCTGGGGCTTCCTACCACATGCCCCCCACCTTTGGAATTCTTTGCTTTAGAGCGTCCCTGTCCAGGAAAAATATAATACGAACCACAGATGTAACTTCAGATTTTCAAGTAGCCACATTAAAAAAGGTAGAGACAAGTGAAATTAACTTTAATAATTTAACCCAACATATCCAAAATATTATCATTTCAACATAGGATCAATATAATTATTAAGGTATCATGCATTCTTTTCTTCCTACTAAGAAATCCGGGGTGTGTTTTACATCACAGCACATCTCAATTCAGACCAGCCCTGTTTCAAGCGCTCAGTAGCTGAATGATACAGTGACAAAGGGATCAAGCTTTTCATCCTATAATTAGAAGGAAACATCTTTTTTCACATTTTATTTTTATTATAGAAAAGCATGTGGAAAGACCACCCAGTGACAATCCCTGTAATGCTTCTGGCCCTTGTATTTTTTTTTTTTTTTTTTTGCGGTACGCGGGCCTCTCACTGCTGTGGCCTCTCCCGTTGCGGAGCACAGGCTCCGGACGCGCGGGCTCAGCGGCCATGGCTCACGGGCCCAGCCGCTCCGCGGCACGTGGGATCTTCCCAGACAGGGGCACGAACCCGTGTCCCCTGCATCGGCAGGCGGACTCTCAACCACTGCACCACCAGGGAAGCCCTGGCCCTTGTATTTTTTAAAAAAACTGCAGACACAACAGGTTTCAGTACAACCTCCCATTTCTATTTAAAATGAGTTTAAAATTTACAAAAGAGGTGCAAAGATAGTACAGAGAGTTTCCATATACCCCACCTCCAGTTTCCCCTATTATTATTAGCATCTTATGTTACTACAGTGCATTGGTCACGACTAAGAAATCAACATTGATAGATGACTATTAACTAAGATCCATACTTTCTTGGGATTTCACTAGTTTTTCCCTGTTGTCCTTTTTCTGTCCCAGGATCCCGTCCAGATACCAGGTTACATTTCATCATCATGCCTGCTTTGCTTCCTCTGGCCTGTAAGAGATTCTCAGACTATCCTTGCTTTTGATGACCTTGACGGTTTTGAGAAGCCCTGGTGGGGCATTTTGTAGAATGGCCTTCAACTGAGGTTTGCGTATATGGTTTTCTCATGGTTCAGTTGGGGTTCTGAGTTTGCGGAATGAAGACCTCAGAGGCTCAGTGCCATTCTCATCACCTCGTGCTGTCAGCGTGATGGGCCAACGTGATTTAACACGGGTGAGGTTGACTTGGAGCACCTGGCGGAGGTCGTGTTTGCCAGGTGTCTCAACTGTTAAGTTACTTTTTCTGCTTTTCCATACTTGTTCTTTTGAAGCAAGTCCCTAAATGCAGCCCACACCTAACACCCCCCTCCTTTTTAAACAACTATCTGTTTATTATTTTGGTTTTTGCTTCACGTACCTTGAAGGGTTTCTTAGCGTAATTAGCTGTAAACACTTTTGCAGCCTGCATCACCGCGCAGCAAGCTCCTGGGCAGGGAAGGATGAGGGGACCGTGTGTGGTGTGCACGTCAGGAAGGGAAGCAGGAAGGGTTTTAACGCATAAAATACAGCACGTAATATTGCAAAAGAAACCACTGATAGTGAAGTGTAATTCTCCAAATGTTCCGATTGTGTGACGTTTCTTTATTAATAAGTTAAATAGTGATGTGGAGGCAGGTCTCAATATAATTTCAAGGTAGTGATGAGCATAATAGCAGTTCGAGAAAAGTGCCACAACTGTGGTAAGAAAAATACATGCGATTTCAACTGGTGATATTAGGGTCTGTGGCCCACGATGCCGCATCGCAATTAGAGATTAGTAAAAACAAAGATTCATCTCCCCCCAATCCAAGCACACGACCCCTGAATTTAATCCATGGATCCCTGATCCAAGGACCCGAGGTTAAGGAGCCCTGCTTTAGATGCAGGAGGAGAAGCACGTAGGCTCATCCTTATTCTACATTCACAGTAAGGGCCTTTTCTGTGACGGATCCTATGTGAGAGTCAGGAACAAAGGAAAGGCAGGCATAGAAGAGCCAGCAAGGACTCACCATGGCAGTGGGCGCATACGTGGCACAGAGACCCCCTGGACCTGCCACGATCAGCTCCTTGGAGCTCAGGCTTCCATTGAGAGAAACGAACTGTTGCAGGTGTTTGCATGTATCAGATGCTATTAGAGATGGTTTGCCCAGAGGCTGTTTTGCCAGCTGGGGATCTAGTTCTGTGTTCCTAGCTGCTTATTTTGGTTTCAATCCCCAGACCCTTGGGTGTCAGCAGCAGCTGGGAGACCAAGTGTGCATCCAGATCAACCACGTGCAGGCTCTACAGGGGCAACAGAGGCCCATCTGCCACCTTCCGCATTCCGCTTCCCAGACACAACCTCACTATTGGTCACTGGATGGGTCCCTAGATAGAGCCTAAATCCATCTTGGGCTTCTCAGCCTGCACGGAAACCCTTCAACTGTGTTCCACATGGAATCCAAGGGCAGAGGGGAAGCTTGGCCTTATGGGTTTGGAGATGGGATTAGGGAGGGGGCCTAGTGAGCAGATGAGCCTCCTTCTTTCTAAGAACAGATTTCCCTGCATCTCTAAAGCATAAAACGATGGGATCCTTGACCTTCTGCTTCTTGGACCTGGAACCAAACGGGTCTTTGTGTCTTTCAAGGGTAAGAATTGAACGGGACCAGCTTGATTCAAGTGTCCACTCGCTGTCCAATCAACTATGAGCGTAAGAGCATCTCGAGATAACTGCCACCATCGTGATAAGAAAAATATACGTGATTTCCACTGGTGATGTTAGGGTCTGTGGCCCACCTTTAGGTCAGAGGAGACGCTTCATTGCAATCAGAGGTTAGTTCACGCTACTCCCGTCCCCTCCCTCACATACACACGGCAGGCTTCCGAGTAATCCATGTAGCTATAGCCGGTGAATTGCTATGTGCTTTGCCATTAAACCCACTGACAGCCAAACTCGCTGTTGCAGGAAAGGCCCTTCCTCATTCCTGCTCCGAGAAATTTCCTGAACACCCCGCCCTCCCCAGGAAGCACTGACCATATGACCTCGTGACAAGGGCACTCTGCAGAGAATGCATTACTAATAATAGTCATATTATTATGCGTTTATTATAGTTTGTTTTCCTTTTTTCTCTTTATCTGTGAGGATGAGTTACCCTTGCTTCACAGATGAGAAAGCCAAGGCTCACAGAGATGAAATGGCTTTTGTGCAGCCATTTCTAAAATGGATTACGTCCCTCTTGTCTGGAAAACAGCTGGCTGAGAACATGACTAATGCAACCACCTATTGACGTCTTGGGACTGTAGAACATTGCTTAGTTCCTGGGACTAATAAACTGGGGGACCTTGCGGCTTTTACTGCCCATGGGGACATTCGTCCTTCCATTAAGTAGTCCCACCCAGGCGGTGACCAGCCTTTATCGTATCTTTCATCTGGTTCTTAATTCTTCTGTCTCCTCCTTTGCTGGCAGGCTGACATTTTTGTCATTGCCATCAATAAGCCAGGCTTTAGCAGCTTCCTCTTCCTCTTTATGGGATGGACTGAGAAACCCACTTTCGCTAGTGGTGTGTGAAAAACAAGATTTAGCATGGAGATCTGCAAACATTCTTTACAGCATATAATATACGAAACCATACATGGGTTTGGTGCCAGCTTTTTCATCTCCTTAGAAATCATTTTTGCTCAGTTCTACATTGGAAAGAACCCAGGTTCAGCTGGAACTGGGACCTCTGAATATATAGGATGCTTCTGCATTTTCATTTCATCGGTGGAGGGTGAGAGAGAACAGTGACTTCTCTGCTATATGCCTTTTTTTTTTTTTTTTTTTTTTTTTTTTTTTTTGCGGTACGCGGGCCTCTCACTGTTGTGGCCTCTCCCGTTGCGGAGCACAGGCTCCGGACGCGCAGGCTCAGCGGCCACGGCTCACGGGCCCAGCCGCTCCGCGGCA
>NW_021145346.1:109523-118675 GCF_002837175.3 Physeter macrocephalus
CCAGCGGCCACGGCTCACGGGCCCAGCCGCTCCGCGGCACGTGGGATCCTCCCGGACCGGGGCACGAACCCGTGTCCCCTGCATCGGCAGGCGGACTCTCAACCACTGCGCCACCAGGGAAGCCCCTGCTATGTGCGTTTTAACCTTCATAATAAAATGCTCTGGCCATTTTCCCTGAATCCCATTTTCCCAAAACTTCAACCACCTGATGTCATCTGAAATCTTTCCCAGAGTCTACACATTCATCTTAATTGGAGGCAGCCATTGGACTCCACGATCTGAATTCCAATTTTGAAAAAAGTATGTTTCAGGATAGAAGTGTACTTGGAAATGATTCATGGGGCAATTTTTGTACTGGAATGGATTCTCCCCTAGACTTTATTATAATAGCATAACGTGTTTTGGGGGTATTTGGATGAGGGAGATTTAGCAGGAAGGTATCAAGTGCATCACTCACTTCATTTACTCGGCCATCTGCATATCTGTTCAAAGAGCTGAGCATGTGCTATGCACTGCATTGGGTTTGGGAGACACAGAAAAGTATGGCACCCTTCCTGCCTTCAAGAAGCTGGGGGCTTAATCAAATTACAGCAATGAAAACATAAAAAAAAAAGTTAAGGGATCGAGAAGCATAGGATTGAAATATTAAAGCATTCAACTGAATACCGGTGACACTTTTTCTTTACCTTTGCGATAGGACTAAATAGGTAAAATATGCAGACACAAACACTGACTTCAATTATTACCATCGCCTTGCGGGTTATTCCCAGTTCATAAGGAAACCGACTCAGCTAATAGATGCGTCTGTTAAGTGCTTACCATGTACCAAGCGCTATTCTAAAGCTTTTCATGCATTTTGCATTTTGGTTATCACATCATCACCCCCACAAGGAAGGTACTGTCATATTTTGCATTTCACAGCTGAGGAAGCTGAAGCACAGATCGGTTAAGTGAGGAATTCCAGTAAAGAATAAAAGATATAAAGATCCACCGGACTCCCCAAGTCAGAACTGATCCCATTGCATCATGCAACCTTCCTTATACTTAATTTCACTCCCCTTGGTTCCCAAGGCAGCCGGCAATAGCTCTCTATCCACCCATCCCTCCATCCATCCAACCCCTGCTACCCAGTCCCTGACATGTACAAGGCTCAGAGGATGCAGTCATGGTCTCTGACCTCCAGGTACCCACAGGGCAGTTGAGGATATAAAATGGCATTGAATAAATGAGTAAGTGAATGAATGAATGAATGCCAAATTTTCATTTTATATTTACATGAGATGTCTTCCGGCCTGGACACATTTGTACCCCTGGTGTTTTCTACATGCCAGAATTCGTATTTCTCAGTGCATTTCCAAACTTTTAGCTATTTTTATTGTCATATATAAAATATCTGGGACCTAATTTCCACCATCTGCACATTTATTGAATATGTTCAATGTTCCATCATTGCCTAATAATAACTGAATATACAAGAAAATTCACCCAATCCAGTAAGTCACTTTGCTGATGATTTATTGCTTTAAGGCGAAAAGCTATAAACAGGGAATTTGAGCAATGAAAACCCTTCACATTAAATAAACACGTTCCATGCTACACAAATCATGAGAAAAATGAGGACTGTTGTAACACATGACAGATTGCCCAAGTGCTATTTTTCCTCTATTGGGAAATTCCAAGACATTTCTTCATATGTATTTTTTAGTCACCAAAATGGCGGTAGGAATACTTAAATATTAAGTCATAGTCTGAAAACAGATACACACACACACACACACACACACACATATACACATACATACAACACATATGTATACGTGCAGAAATACACAGCTGGCCATTCTGACCATTCCAGCTGTTCAGGGTTTATCATTGCAGTTACTTTGGATCAAGATAAGTCTTTAAAAACCAGTGACCTAATTCAATATAATAGTCACAGGCTACATTACCTCCCCACAATCTCTAGGTATACAGAGTACTTACAATGTCAGTGAGAGTCTAGACAATCATATGCCTTGAATCTACCTTCTTTGATCACTCTCTGAATCACTTTCAAAGTTAAAATTGCAGCTATTGTCAGTAAAGCACGTCTTGTGCCTTTTGATTCGGGCGTCAGACTAACCTTGGTTTGCAATCCTGGTCTGTAATTCATTAGCTGGTAAGACATTGAGCAAATAACTTAACCTCTGATAGCCTCAGCTATCTTACTTCTAAAATGGGTAAATGATAATAATGCCGTATCTCATAGGTTTGCTCTGAGGATTAAATAAGACACTGCAGTAAAGCACCCAGTGTAAGGCCTGGTACGTGCTCAACAGATGCTAATGATAAGGCTTAGCAAGCACCAGTGGTTTAGTAAATTCAGGTCTCCTCCTTCCCCTACACACACGAGATGTTCACTCCAAGCACCTACATGAATTTCTTCACCAAAAGCTGACAAATCTTTAGCATACCTTTCCCTTTCCCCAGAACACGGGGTCACAAGGGACTAGAGTGGCAGCCTTCCTGCTCTATTTGAGCCCCCCGCCAACGTGACACTCCGATAGGGCTCATTCAGGCTCTCCCCGGAGGCCTCCCCAAGAGCAAGGCAGAGTGGAATAAGCTGGGACTTGGGTTGCTACTTTGGGGGGCAGATTTCCCAGCCCCTTTGAGTCCCAGACTTTCCATTTATAAAACGGGCAAGAGATGCTTACTCAAAATCGCTGTGTACCAAGCAAGCACTCTAAATAAAGGGACAGCCTTTCATTATGATTACTATTCTTCACTTTGATTGACTCAAGGCACACCGTGGCTGGGCCCATAGCTCCTTCCCCATGACTTCAAAACGCGGGGCTGAGACGTCCCCTCCGGCGCCTGCGTAGGACAGATCCATTTCTCAAACCGGAGCATTCCGGCCATGCCGTCCCACCCATTCCGAGGATAAAACCCCCAATTCCACCGACCAGGCTTCCTATGATCTTGGAAACCACGCTCACTTTCCCAAACTGGGAAGCAAATTCAGTTAGAGCCTAGCTCTCGGGTGTCCGCTGGATTTCAAAGAGGGTCAGCGTTCATCTAGTCCTTGTAGGTTTGTAGGTGGCAGGTGATTTCACTCTACGAAAATCCAACATGTTCCACGTAGACGTAGAGAAGAGACTATTCATGGGGTAAATTCTCTTCACACAGGAATTCTTCTTTTGTTTCGGTTTTTTTCCCAACAGAAATGTACACTTCTTTCAATAGTAAATGTCTTTCTACGGCATTTAAGATTTGGCTGATAAAAATCAGATTGTCATGTACCTTTGGAAGAAAGAGATCTTCTGAATACAAGTAGGAACATGCACACAATCTCCTTTATTCATCAAATACACGAGCAGCACCACTGTATGCCTTGCATCGGGCATTCAGGAGGTCACCGTAAGGAGGGCACATTCTCAATCCTTTTTCCCCGTCTAGGAATTCCCCGGCTTTTGCCACCCAGAATTCCCTCATGAATAACCGCACCATCGCTCAGTCTGCAGCACTGGGTAACAAAATCATCTTCAAACACATATGAGAGCTGGTTCAGATCTGAAGGAGGGAACGATCTGTAGGGGATTCAGAGATTTTGGTTTAGCCCAGATTTTGTTTGCTGCTTAGGCACGTAAATAATCTGAAAGTCAGACACTCTCTTCTCTTGTGGAAAGAGCGAGAGAGACAACAATAAGAACCAAAAATGATGCAAGAGTCGCCTGTCCTGACATGTTTCCCTGCTCTGACACATTTGGAAGCTCTAAGAGTAGAGGGAAAAGTTGGGTTATAGAGTCAATTCAACTTGGATTTGCACTCCGACTCCTCCACTGACCAGCTGGGTGACTTCAGTCACGCTCCCTTACCCTTCTGAGCTTCTGTTTCACATTTGTAAGAACAGAAATAATAACGGGCACTTTTCAACACGACCTTGAAGTTTCCATGAGCTAGTGTTAACGGTTACGTAAAGCACTGAGAACAATGTCTGACACATAGAAGGTACTATATAAAAGAATTATAGCAGTAAATATTTATATCTTTCTAATAAAATAAATAATAGCCTCATTTCCATTAATAGCAACTTTCTCTTCCTTTTGTTGAATAGCTTCAAGCCCTTTCAGCTTTTCATCCCTGTTAGAGATGTACTTCTGTTTTGAAACAACTGGTTAACCTCTGTCTTTGCACCAGAACTGGGTTTTATGGGTCAGTAGACCCACAGTAAGTGAGATGGGTCACTGAGGCAGAAAGAGACATGTCCTGGGCCCAGGGACCCTTGCCACCCTAGGCTGATGCAGACTGGACCCACTTCTTGGTTTGTGAAACCACTTCTTGGTTTGTGAAACCACTTCTTGGTTTGACCCACACTCAACCTGGACCCAAGGCTCCCTAAGAGCACAGGAATGTCACAGGGCACCATTCTCAGGGGTCAGAGACGTCACCGCAGGGGACTCCACCAACTCTCATGAGCCCCCGTGCAGGGAGAGGATCCAGATGTGAGGAGCCTGGCCAACTGCCCAGAACCCTGCCCTGTCCACGAGCAGCAGATTCAGTGCTGGGGTCAATCGCTCCTTCTGAAAATTGGCTGACCTTGCTCTGACCCTGGAGTAATGACTGGAGACTTCTCCCAGGAACAAGAAGGAAGTTTATCATCTTGCATTTCTGACTGCGATGAACCCAGTGTACACCCTGCACAGTGCAGGGGTGAAGAGAAGCCTAACCTCAACAATGCCCGGAATAATGGATACAATTGTTCATTAAAAAAACCAAACCCAAACAGCAATTCACCTCACTTGGCAGATGTTGGGTGGCCTTGGGAGGCACAAATCTTTGGAATGAGAGACACTCTGGTGTGCGGTGGTCAAAACTGTCGATCAGAGTAGTTCTAAATCCCATCTATCCTTCTGAATGGACCCAGAGAGTCTTACGATTTGGTATTTAAAGAAGGAATTAGTGACATTGAACGCCTAGCTGATTCTGCTCCTTGAGACTTGGGCAAGATCCAGCAAGACTTCCAGTGCCTTGGACAGGCCGGATCAGGCTTGGGTATTGACCAGAACAGCTGGAGAAAGGCACTTTTCTTGGAGTGTACGTGGAATTGTCAAGGAGAGGACCCACTGTCTGGGCTTGGGCGGCACCACAATGGGTGCTTTGGGTGGTCGGAGACAGGAAAGGGGGCCACGGGTCCGGATCAGGGTAGGGTGGACAAAAGAAGGCTCCGTGTGGGCCTCAGAAGGCTGCCTGCTTTACAAGCATGGGGCCAGGCCTCGAGCTCATGTTTTGTGCCTGCCTAATTGGCAATTTCTGAGAAATCAGGGTAGGAATCCAAGTCGGCAAAAATATCGTTGGGATTCCGACAGCTCAGGTTGCAGAAGCAGGCATTAATCCACAGGGCCTGGCGGGAGAAGCCAGGCCCGTCGGGACACTGGAAGGCGATGTCAATGGTTTTGGACTTGTAGGGGATGCAGCACCTGTTGTCCGTGCAGACCCCGCAGTACTTGGGCCTGTACGAACGTGTGCTGGTGCAGCCGGCCAGCGTAAAGTTCACGGGCGCTTCTGGCTGGTACACGGCCAGACACTTCTTCCCTTCCTGCAGGAAAGGAGGTTTCAGTTGAGATGCTCAGAGGATCAACAGCCACTTTGCACCCTCCAAGCCCTCAGTTCTTCCCTTTTCACTCTCCACGCGCTCCGCCTCACTTTCAGATTTGCAGCGTCTTCCAGCTGGGAAGGACCACCCCCAATGCAGCAAGACCCAGTCATATTACGCAGGAGGAAACAAGGTCACAGGAGGGGACGGCCTTGCTGTGGTGGTGCCTCTCAACCTGCAATTTCCTTTCTCTCCTGTGTTCCTGCCTTGCCAATGCCCAGTCCCTGGTCAGTTTCACTAACACGGGATGCCTTTGTGGCTGCTTTAGCCCATCAGGTACCCCTCGCTGGTTAGGGACAGAACCATCACGGCCTCCCTGATTGGGGGATGCGTTTTACCCTCAACTCCTCCTCCTCTGCCTCTGACAGACTCTCACACACACACACGCTTTCCTTGCAATTTATTCATTCACAATCCATGCAACCGGACTGGCATTATCTAAAGGGAGCTCCGTCTCTCCACAGGGCTGTGGGTCACTCGAGAGTGGGGCTCTTTCTGTGTCCCTGCAGTCTAATTCTGTGCCTGGTACATAGTAGGCACTTACTAAACTCACTGAATGAATGGTTGTCGGGGTCTACTAGGTACCAGCACCATATGCCAGAAATGGGGGTAGAGCAGATCCAGGCGACGTGGGGTGGGTCTGAGGCTTGTATGATTGATCTGAGAGCTCTCTTAGGCACATAATTATGGAAACGAACTTGGGTGGAAAGCATGAGCCAACAGCAAGGGACGTGAACTAGTCTGGTGGTAAACCCACCTCTACCTCGCGTGCTCCGTACATTCAGCCAGCTTAGGACTCTGCAACTCTTTGTCCTGTTGCTGGTAAATTTCCCTTCCATGTTTTCAGTTAAGAGATGTTTGCTGCGTACCAAGCACCAAGAATACAAAGGCTAGCAGGGCAGGGGAAATTAATCGGAGAGGGAAAAGAGACAAGGGGAGGAACTGTGGGAAGCTAGGCTGTCTTGTCTGCTGGACAACCCTCTCCTCAGCATCCCCAAGAAACCACCAGTGCTCCCCAAATGGAATTAGTGCTGAGTTTTTCTTTCTCTTTATTTCTCACGTGACACCAAGGCAGATGACCAGTCCTAAGGCGTTAGCAAGGAGGTCCTGGGTTAAGCAAATCAGATCCGTTTCTAACTCCAAGGACCGGGTCTTAGTCTACTGTGGCCACTACACCCTTGATCCTTTATTTCAATTATCTTTGACTCTCAAAGCTGGAAGGGATGTCCGAGATCAATTCTGGCGTTTTACCAATGAGGGGACTGGGGCTCGGAGATGCGAGGAGATTGGCCATGGCCACACAGAGTCAGCGGCAGATGGGCATTTGACTCCAGCGGTCCTGAGTCCCGTTGTCCCCTACCACCCCGTGTGGCTGTCACGTGAGTGAGGGCTGGCCCAGGAGCAGTCGTTGAGGGGTCCTTGGAATCACCACAGGAGAGTACTTCTGAGGGACCCTGGGATCCCTCCAGAGTCACCTTGATTGTAATAACATGGTCACCACTTCCACTGAGTGGAATTCACAACCCACCAACCCAGTGACACATGTTATCCCAAGAAACTGTTACAACGTGGGCTTAATTATTATACAAACGGCCCCCCACAAGCCAGCTCAGGAGCCGGGCTCAAAGCCAGCCTTGTCTGTTACACCCGAGACACCTGCCCCACCCTGGGAGGCAGACCCACCTTGACGTGCGGCCAGAGGTCCATGTCACATGGCCGCAGGTCGCAGAGGCGACTCTCCTGCTCAGGCCAGCACCGGGCATTGACGTTGGAGATGCGGGTGGAGACCCCCAGGCCGCAGCTGGCGGAGCAGGGGCTCCAGGGGCTGCTGTAGGCTATGCAGTTCCTGTGCCATGGCTCGATCTCATCCACGGCCGCTGCGGATGGGAACCCGATGCCCTGTGAGTCTCCCGTCTCCGTCAGCCCCCAATTCCTGCTGCCACCGCCCTAAGGGCTGGGGTCCCTGAACCTCAGGCAGGACAGAGGTCAGCACAAGAGGGCAAGTTGGCTTCTAACCAGCACAGTTTCCCAGGGAGAGGAGCACTGTTCTGAGCTCCTCATACCTCTCCGGAGGGAGGACCATCTTTAGAGACAGGTGGACCTAAGTTCAATTTCTGCTTGACCACCTAGAGGCTGTGTGATTCTAGACAACTCGCTCTGGGCCTCAGGCTCTTCACTAGAACAATAACATCTGCCTTGCAGGGCTAGTAAGGCAATAAAAGGGTCCAGATATTGACTGAGTACAAATCAGGCATCTGCAGGGTGCTGGGAATAAAAGGTTAAACGACACTGTTCCTGCCCCTGCAGAGATGATGTTATGCGGGGAAGGTCAAAGGGAAGTGCCTGCACTGTAGTACTAGTGTTTCGTCTGGGCGATGCTGCGGGCACCGTGGTTAAGGGGACACACAGGTTTCAGAGGCAAATGGCCTGGGTTCAGCTCTGAGCGCCACCACTTAGCAGCTGGACAGCTTCCAATAAACGAGCTCCTACCTCCGGGTCCCCACCTGTAAGAGGGGTTGGCAGTAGCGCCTCTCTCCCTCCTGTCCCAGGCTGGGGACAGAACAGATGGGTTCAGACACGTGACAGCGCTCAAGCTGTCCCTGGCCCTCGGTAAGCCCTCAGTAAATGTGAACTGAACCCCAACTCTTGGCGGGTTCTATCAACGCGTGTATCCTGGCATCCAGAACATGGAAAATGGAGTGAGCTGGAGATGGAGGCAGGTAAAAAGCCAGTAAGACCAAGGAGAGATCTCACAGAAAGATGGCACAAGATACCCAAGAGAAAGACTGGAAGAGGAAAAGCCAGTCCAACCTGGCACACACAAGCATGGCAACCAGAGAGAGGAACGGGCAGAGACAGTAGGTGTGCAGGGGAGACGGATGAATGAATGCAGGAAAAAACGAGTAAGAGAAGAGGACGGCCAAGACAGAAGAAAGAAAAAAGAGGCCTCTGAGGACAGAAGAGAGGAGGGTTCGGCCTGGGATGAGCTGGGGCTGCGGGCAGGACGGAGAGGGCCAGGGAGGGATTTGCTTAGAAGGATGAAAGGGCTTTGGCTTCTGGGTCAGCCACTCGGCAGGGGCTCTGCTTGTGCTGGGTCAGGACCGGGTCACTGGGCCACACACAGTGACATGACGGGCAGACAGCCGCTGCCCTGCACCCTCACCCCGTGACCCTCCTGTGCTCTGCCCTGGGAGGCCTGCTGGGGACAGAACTTCCCCCGGCCACCTCCTCCATGGGCAGGGGATTGCTGCTTCAGGGGGCTGCTCAACCCGGGTGGGGCACCCCAAGCCCCATCCAGCGAGGCTGTGCATCCCTGAACTGTAGGGGTGGCAGTACCACCCTCCTTCCTGGTCCAGTCAGACCCCTGGGGGCGCGCAGCCTGGGGACAGGTCTCTATTCTGGCCTCTACGCCCTGCCCTGCCCTGCCCTGCTCTGCCCTGCCCTGCCCTCCCCTCCCCTCCCCTGCCCTCCCCTCTCCTGCCCTCCCCTCCCCTCTCCTGCCCTGCCCTCCCCTCCCCTC
>NW_021145346.1:118785-150000 GCF_002837175.3 Physeter macrocephalus
CTCCCCAGTTTGTTCTCTGAAATCCTCCCTCACTTGGCTCCTGAAACCCTCTTTCTCCTGTATCCGTCCTGCCTCTTGGATTCGTCTTCCTCAGCTTCATTCTCTTTCGCACCTTACGTGGTGGTGTCACAGGGCCACATCAGTGGTCCTCCATCGAGGCAATCTTGCCCCTAGGTCACAACTAGCAATGCCTGGAGGTATTTTTGGTTGTCACTACTTGGCTGGAAGGTGCTACTGGCACCTAGTAGGTGGGGGCCAGGTGTAAACCTCCTCCTACAAAGCACAGGACTGTCTCCTCTATAAAGAATGATCCTGTCCAAAATGCTGTCAGAACTGAGGTCGAGAAACCCTGCTCTACGCAATCTCTCTGAGCAGTCTCATGCACTTATAATTTTTAAAAAACAACCAGTACCCTCAGAACGCCCAAACTCCATTGCCATTTCTTCACTCCCTCATGTCCACTTGCCTGGTGGACACTTTCCTTCTAGAAGTGTCCTCATCTGCTGTCTTCCATGTCATCAGACGCTCCTGGTTTTCCCATTACATGCTTGGCTCTCCTTCTCTGTCTCCCCCTCGGTCTCCTCTTCTGTCCTACCTCAAACATCAGCCCCCCAGACCTCTGCCCCAGGCCCCCCCAACACATTACCCCTAGGCCATCAGCAGCTCTAGGCCGGAGACTTCCAGAGCTCTCTCTCTGCCCCATCTCCCTCCTCCGGTGCTTCCCCCGCAGGATGCTCCTCTGGGTGATCTCATGGGCAGGGCACCCAGCCTCAGCCTCAAACTGTCTCCAGCAAGGGGGTCTCCTCCCCAGAAGTACTCCCTGCATTCTGTCCTAAGTAATGACGAGCCCCGGGAGCCTCTGTCACTCCTCTCTCTCCTTACCCCCACCCGTTGTATTGACGCCGAGCCCGTCAGTCTTACTTGTTCAGTTCCTCTTGCATCTGTCCCTTCCTTGATACCTCTGCTCCCACCTGCCCCAATTCAGGTCTCCTCAGCCCATATATCCATCCATATGACGAACATTGATTTGGTACCAGCTAAGTGTCTGGCATTGGCTAGGCTCATATACGCTGTGGGTGAAACAAACAGGTCTGTCCCTGTCCTCTGTTTCCGGAGCTTCCTCTGGCCTGGCTTACCTGGCTGAAGTCTCACTTGTCCACCCATCCCCCAGAGTGAGCTGGAAGCCATCCACTCCCTCTCTGCCCTTCCACCTGCTGCTCAAGCCTCTCCTCCCGGGTACCCCCACACCCGGTCCTTCCTCCGCCTCCACCCCTCCCCTCCTAAACTCCTTAGTAGGAGAATAAGGAACCGCACGTGTCTGCTTCCTTCTTCACAAAGCACTTCCTCGTTTTACGCACGGAGGCTCCCATAAGACAGGTGGACAGGTGGTATTTCCATTTTACCAGTGGAGAAATAGGGTCCCGGAGGAGATGTGACTTTCCCAAGGTCACACCGCTCCTGAGTGGTGGACTGGGGACTGGGGGCCGGGGGCTCCTGTCAATCACGGGTGGGCGGTCAGAGCTCCGGGAGGGTCCGCTCCCCCACCCCCACCCCAGGGCCCGCCCAGCGCCCCGCGCCCAGTGCGCAGCACCCACCGGAGGCGCCCGTGTGGCGCGGCGCCGTCTTGCGTGGCCTCCTGGCGTCGTCGTCGCACACCCACTGCTCGCAGCAGCGCCCGGGCACCCTCACCCGCCGGGCGTGGCGGCACCAGACGCGCGGGGGGCGCGCGCGGAGGCAGAGCGGCGTGCAGCCCACCGCGCCGCCCACGCACGTGCAGTTGTACTTGCAGTTGGGCTGGAAGGACTGGCCGTTGTTGTAGCGCACGCCGTCCAGCACGCAGCCCACGCCGACCACCTCTGTGGACACGGGCGCCGAGGGTCAGGCAGGTGGGCTCCGGCGGCCTCCCCGCAGGGCGGCCCCGCCCCCGCTGGACCACGCCCCCCCACGTTCCCGTCGTAGGGGAGGGGCGAAGGCAGAGCAGTGCGAAGCCACTGGGCCCAGCCGGCGTCGGGGGAGTTCGGTGGCACCCGAGCAGAGGCAGCGCGGGTTCATGTAACCCGCGGAGAAATACGCAGTGCCAGTCTGGAGCGGGGTGAGAGGCCGGGACGGGGAGCCGGCTGGCTAGCCCCTGGTCCTGTCCCGCCAAGTGGCGCAAAACCTGGTCCTGACAATGTTCCGCCTCCAGGGTCACGGTTCTGACCCCAGCAGACGAGATGTAAAGCCAATTTGAACACTTTGAAACAAAGACTCAGTTCATTCAATGCAAATTTATAGAGTAGTCTAGGTGCTGGGGATTTAGTAGTGAAGCAAGGAGACAAAAAACCACGCCCTCGAAGAGATTACATTGTCGTGGGGGATGGAGGACAGACAATGGACCATCTAGAATGTTGCTGGGGGCAGTAAAGCAGTTGATGGGAGTGGGGGGGGATGGTTTGCAGATTTAAACAAGGTGGGCAAGCAAAGCCTCACGGAGGTGAGGATGCTTCAGCAGAGATCGGAAGGAGGTGAGCTGCCCAGGTCTGGGGGGAGGAGCCTTCCAGGCAGGGAGGGGCTGTAGGCGGGAAGGCCCGAGGTGGGAGCAGCCTGGGATGTGGGAGAGGGCAGGGAAGGGTGAGAGAAAGTCAGGAGGCAGGAGATGAGGTGAGAGGGGGCTTCCCTGGAGGCTCCGCGGAAAATACAAAGCTCTTAGAGCTTAGAACTGAGGCTGGCACACAGTAGGTGCTCAATGAGTAACTGTTGAATCAATGATATGAATTATGTTTCACAGAAACACTCGTGGTGCTGAGTTGAGAGCAGACTGATGGGTATGGGTGGTGTCCGGAGGCCACACTAGGAATCCAGGTAAGAGGTGGTGGTGGTGCTTGGACCACGGAGGGCCAGCCAGGAGGAGAAGGGCTCCGCTTCTGGGTATATTTGGAAGGACTCACTGACAGATAGGATGCGAGGATGAGAGGAGAAGCATCGAGAAGGACTTCTAGTTCTATGTCCTGAGCCCTGGAAGGAGAGGGGTGCCCTGTCCTCAGAGGAGCAAGGTTGGGGTGGGTGGACTCAAGTTCCTCACTAGACACGAGGTGCCTGGTTGACATCAGAGTGGCCTTGTGGAGCTTGTTCTGCAAGCCTGGAGCTCCAGGAGAGATCCGGGGCTGCTGGGCCGCCCCCCCCAGCACTCCCACCCTTGATGTCGGGTCCCGCCCTGAGGACAGTGTCTGGAAGTGCAAGCGGAGAGCCCAGGGCGGCAAGGGCATTCACCCGGGGAGGGCTAGTCTGCCAAGAGTCCCAGCTTATCTCCTGGATTCACCTGAAGGGGGATCATCATCATCAGCCCTGTAGCTAACGGGAGTGAGGGCTCTCGGTTGCCTGACCTGCTTTGTGTTAGGCTTCCTTGCATCTCTGACTTCATCCCATAAGGAAACGACACCACATCATCACCTGCATTGTCACCTACAGCAAACCTGAGTCTCAGCGATGTTGGATCACGCACCTAGGGTCACAGAGCTCGGCTCAGCGGGAGCAGTGAGGGCAGCCTGTGGGAATGTTGGGGTGACCGCTGGGTTCCTTGGGAGGTGATTGTGCTGGAGAAGGTACAGAAAGGAAAGGCACTAACACTTACTGCCCCTCTGATCTGGAGCCAGGCACCATCTGGTACCTCATGCGGTCCTCGCAGTGACCGCCCTAGGAGAGCTTTGTTTTCTTCCTTTGGCAGAGACAGGAACTGGGGCTGTGGGGTTAGTGCTCGGGGCCACCCAACAGGTGACTGATGGAGCTGCTCCCAAAGCCTGGGGGCTCTGACTCCACCATCCACTGCCTTCCGCCAGACACCAGTAAAGGAGGGGAAATAGGAAAACAAAACAAAGCAGAGGAAGCACTGGGTGAATCACTCATCTTTGCGTTCTGAGTCACCCCTGGCGGCTTCTTCTCCGGGGACCGTGTGTGTGTGTGTGTGTGTGTGTGTGTGGGTGCGCGTGTGTATTGGTGGAGGGGGAGAAAGGAGTGCTGAAGCCCGTCTCTGCCCCTGTGTGGGAACTTTTGGTGGACAGGGCAGTGCTGGGTGCTGGGAGCCCTTAGCACAGTGGTTCTCCACACCAGCTGCACGATGGCACCACCGGGGGAGCTCTTTAAAATTGTGATGCCCACACCATGCTCCAGTATATGAGGGTGGACCTGGGTTTCAGTATTTTTATTGTTTTGCCCTTGGTAGCTCCCAGGTGAATACAGTTTGCAGCCAGGATTGGGAACCTTTGCCTCTAGAAGTTGTTCACAGTCTCCTGGGAGGTTTAGGGGGTAGGGACAAGGGATGGATGGTATGTGTGATGGCTGTGGATTGTCTCATCAGCGGACTCTGGCACCCCTCCCTTATTCGATTTCTTTCTGACTAACTGAAGGACCAGCTCCTGGCTAGATGGGGAAGCTGGCTGAGTTTCCTTCACCATTCAGACTCGCAAGTCCAGGCATGAACTGGTGGGCTTTCGTTTTATTGACAGATTCCAAGGAACTCAAGTCACCTTGCTGTGCCATCTGGACCTTTATTTCCCTTGCCCCACCCCTGGCGGACTGTCACCTGCCTGGGAGCAGGGACAGTGGGCCATGCCTTGTAACCCCATTGCCGTATTATCACTAACCTGTGTTCACCGTGTGAATGCATCAGTGGACGGATGGATGGATGTCAGGTGGGGGGAGACCTACTCTGTATTGGGCTTCTACCGTGTATCAGGCACTGGACATCCTAACCACCCAGAGAGGCAGGCGTTATTCATTCATTGCATTTTTCCTTGATGAGGAAACTGACACTTAAAAGGGTTAAGCAGCTTCCCTAAAACCACTGTACTAGTTAGTGACGGCACTGGGGTTCGAACTTAGGTTGTCTAACTCCAAACACCATGCATGGGTTTTCTACTCCCTCACTCTTCAGACGGGAGAGTCTGACCTTGCAACCAGCCCTGCCCCCAAACTCTGAGGATGACCGTGGACAAGGCTAAGGGAACGTCTACAGAGGACAGGTGAAGCACATGAGACAGTCACCAAGAGCAGCCGACCGCATTTTAGGCTTCAGCCTCAACCACCACGCGAAGCTGGTTCGATCAAGCTCCTGAAGTGACGCGCCCAAGGTCACGTAGCCAGTAAGCGGCAGAGCCAGGAGGCAAAACCCAAGTCTGTCTGCCTGTAAATTTCATGATCCTTCCAGCAAACCACGCTGCCCTCAATCCTGACCCAGCTGCATTGAATGCAGAGTCATGTTTGTTTGTCCGCCAAAATAGCCAAACAGTTTAATTCAGAGGTCACTCTCTGCCCACAGATGTATTTAGTTTGGCCCATGGAGTGTTTTTTAAAAAAGTTTTGAATGTGTTGCCAACATTTACAAATCATACACAAGTCTGGATTTCTTTCTGGAGTCACTTGAAAACTGAGCAGACTGAATCAGACCAAACTCACTTTTCTGCCTGGCTTCAGTGGCCGAAGCTGTGATCCTCTCTTTGAGTTATTTGTGCCAGTGTTGCAACTGCTAATTTTTATTTCCTTTTCCTGGCTTAATTACACACACATCTCTAAGGACAGATTTAGCCTGTCCTGGGGATCGTCCATTGGTTGTTGGCCATTTGCTGACAGATTGTGTGTGTAGAGGAACTCTTCTTTCTCTTTCCCCTCTGGCCCCAAAGCCTCTTCCTCTCTAGCATCTCAGACCCTGGACTCTCTTCTTTCTCGCATTAGGGTCTCATGAATTCAGACACTATGGCAGCATTTCCGGGAAGATGTTCAGTAGAACACTGGTGAATTTTGTGTTTGTGTGTGTGTGTGTGTGTGTGTGTGTGCGCGCACATGTATGCGTGCTGCGTGTGTATCTGAGCGAGTGTGTGTGGTGGGGTAGGTGGGTGATTGGTTAAAAATCTGCCTGGAAAAACGTGTTCACTGTGCAAATAAGTTCAAAAAGAAAAGTCCTCTTATGACAGCTCTCTTTTTGGAATTTGACAATGAACGTGAATGTTTAAAACCTCTGAAAAGTTCTGTTTCACTTATTGAACCTTATTTATTCCGATGTCTGTAGACCTATATGACCAGAGAACCCTTGGCAAGTGTAGTACTCGTTACAGTCTCCTGAAAACCACAGTCTTCTTTTCAAATACAAGGAATGGAAATAGAGACTCATGATGAGAGGAAGCCAAGTGAAGGCAGGAGCTGACATATAAAGAGAGAGGGCTGGGGCTGCATTGGGAAGGTGGCTTTCCAGGCCCCTGGTGGTAAAGGCAGGCAGGATAGGCAGTTCCAGGGTCTGTACAGTCTATGGGTCCATGAGAGAATGTCTATAAAGTTGTGGTGCCTGGCACGTGGTGAGATGTCATTGCAACTTTAGCGAATCATATAGTCACAATGAATTTCCTTTTAATGACCTTAAAGAACAGCTGTAAAAGGGGAAAGAAATGATGAGACAGTCTCACAGACGTGGAGGGGATTCTACTGCAGGAAGGCTCAGCCTGGTTTCCTTACCTGGGTACGGGGAGAGAGTATATGAGTGACTATATCCATTAGCAGTCAGTCTCAAACCTGAGTATGAGAATGGCCCAAGGAGCCTGTTAAAGTTGTAGATTCCCATCTCCGCTTCCAGAGAATTGGAATGAGTAAGTCTCGGGTGGGGCTCAGGAATAACATTTTTAACCAGCATGTCGGATGATTCTATGCAGATGGAATCTGCAAGTTTTCTTTCACTGAACAGAGTTTTGTGGGGCTAATAATGAGTCTCAGTAAAAGGGGGAAAAAATGCAAAGATGGCAGAATCACTGGTAGTTACTTGGAACGCTAAAGACAGATGACTTGGTATGAAAGTTGAGGCATGAACTGAGGTCAAAAGAGCAGAAAGTGCTCATAAGTTAACCATGATTGTTTTGACTTGGAATTTTGTGCATAGCCCTCATCAACAACCCACTTCAGGAAATATAATGGGTTAACTGAGGATGGGAGAGTCTGCTGTGTGTGAATATGCAGTGGGGTGTATTACAATCACAGTTATGGGGAAAGCTTGATTGGTGGGGTAGGTGGGTGATTGGTTAAAAATCTGCCTGGAAAAACGTGTTCACTGTGCAAATAAGTTCAAAAAGAAAAGTCCTCTTATGACAGCTCTCTTTTTGGAATTTGACAATGAACGTGAATGTTTAAAACCTCTGAAAAGTTCTGTTTCACTTATTGAACCTTATTTATTCCGATGTCTGTAGACCTATATGACCAGAGAACCCTTGGCAAGTGTAGTACTCGTTACAGTCTCCTGAAAACCACAGTCTTCTTTTCAAATACAAGGAATGGAAATAGAGACTCATGATGAGAGGAAGCCAAGTGAAGGCAGGAGCTGACATATAAAGAGAGAGGGCTGGGGCTGCATTGGGAAGGTGGCTTTCCAGGCCCCTGGTGGTAAAGGCAGGCAGGATAGGCAGTTCCAGGGTCTGTACAGTCTATGGGTCCATGAGAGAATGTCTATAAAGTTGTGGTGCCTGGCACGTGGTGAGATGTCATTGCAACTTTAGCGAATCATATAGTCACAATGAATTTCCTTTTAATGACCTTAAAGAACAGCTGTAAAAGGGGAAAGAAATGATGAGACAGTCTCACAGACGTGGAGGGGATTCTACTGCAGGAAGGCTCAGCCTGGTTTCCTTACCTGGGTACGGGGAGAGAGTATATGAGTGACTATATCCATTAGCAGTCAGTCTCAAACCTGAGTATGAGAATGGCCCAAGGAGCCTGTTAAAGTTGTAGATTCCCATCTCCGCTTCCAGAGAATTGGAATGAGTAAGTCTCGGGTGGGGCTCAGGAATAACATTTTTAACCAGCATGTCGGATGATTCTATGCAGATGGAATCTGCAAGTTTTCTTTCACTGAACAGAGTTTTGTGGGGCTAATAATGAGTCTCAGTAAAAGGGGGAAAAAATGCAAAGATGGCAGAATCACTGGTAGTTACTTGGAACGCTAAAGACAGATGACTTGGTATGAAAGTTGAGGCATGAACTGAGGTCAAAAGAGCAGAAAGTGCTCATAAGTTAACCATGATTGTTTTGACTTGGAATTTTGTGCATAGCCCTCATCAACAACCCACTTCAGGAAATATAATGGGTTAACTGAGGATGGGAGAGTCTGCTGTGTGTGAATATGCAGTGGGGTGTATTACAATCACAGTTATGGGGAAAGCTTGATTCAGTATTAAGGGAAGAAGGGAGTTCTTGGGTTTATGAGGCTTTGTGTAACTTTTCAGAAGTTAGGCTGCTGCGTCACGATGCCTAGTGACCTCTTTTCATCGTGCCGGATCAGGTATCTTGAATAAATGCTTAGATGATTCAACTAAGTGAATAACAAGTCCAGACATAAAGCAGGAGACCAGAAAGTCCCAGAAAGGAGGTCTCTGAGAACAACAAAGGAAATGGTAGAACGCTGTGAAGAGCAAACAAACAACAGACAGCCTTTCCCCTGGCATGGGGCTATTATAAGGACAAAGAGTAAAGAAAAAGCAAAGGCAAATAGAAACCCCAGGAAAAACAAAAGACTTCATAATAAAGGAAATTCAAACAAGTGCACTATCTCATGTCACAGTGAAAAACATTTACATAATCCTAATACTGTAAATAGTGGTTTATAACCAAAAATATGACAATGATATTGGAAGATGGGGGAGATGTCAGGTGGTATTAAGGAACTCAGACATTAGCTATCATATAGGATCATTCATAGATTATCCACAATTGATATTTCAAGCCAATCAATATATAACAGAAGACATGTATTGAATATTTGCAACTATCAGAAGAAAGGGCTGAAAGTTAAAAGTGACTGTACTAACCAGAGGAACATGGGTAGGTGGTAGGAAGAGATGGTTTCAGGCCGCTGGTTTTTATTCTTTCAAGGCGACTAAATGTTTTAAAACCATGTTATTTTAATTTACAATATTACTGAAATATCTGGAGCTCTGCAGGGTCCTGGTGCCCCTGGGAGGTCATGGGCATCCAGCAAAGAGTTCTACCGCTAAGAAGACAGAACCAGGCTTAGGTCTTGACTGGTGGAGCCCTCTTCCCTGGACTCATCCATGGATGGAGAACAGAGAAGACAGCCAGGTTCTGGATGCCAGAGGAATGCAGCATCCCTCCCTTCTCAGGAAGAGCCCAGCCTCTGGCCTCTAATCATGGCCTGGGGTAGGGGGCGGGGGTATTTCCTGCAGAACTGGAGCCAGGCCAGAGGAAGGGTGATGGGCGGGGGGCCCTGGGCCAGAGCTGGGGGTGCTGGGGGCTGGCAGGATGGCGTGGGGGGGTGTCACTTACGTGCACATACTCCTACCGCGTACCTCGGGCTGTCTCCACTGTAGTCACAGTAGAGGCCCCGGTGGGGGTCACAGACGGCAGCCTCCGTGCAGTTGTCCCCAAGCTGCTGAGCACACACCTTACAGCATTCGCAGCCGTCTGTGATGAGGCTGACCCCCAGCGGGCAGCGGGGCGCGGATGGCGGGCACTCGCACGGCCACTTGCAGAACTGGGGGTGTGCAGAGGTGTCCTCCAGGGGAGCCGGGCTGAAGACGGTGGCCGTGGGAGCTGGAGAGAGGGCCTGCAGGGGAAGGGCAGACGTAAAGGGAGCTGCCAGGTAAGGGGTGCAAAGGCCAAAGGTCTGCAGTCACCTTCCCATCTTCACGGTGTTCAAAAGGTTTACGCGAAATTATGTTTCTCCACCATGCTTTGAGTAGCCAGACGTCTCCTTTCTCCTCAGTGCAACCACAGGAGGAGCCGGAGTTCAGAGACTTAAGCCAGTTGCCCGCATTCCCCAGCTGGTAGGCCGGGGGGGCAGGGGGCAGGCCCTAGGTCAGACCTCTGAGCCCCATGGGTGTTTCCTTCTGATCATGCCGAAACCTGGGAGGTTCTTGAGTTGGCCTCGATTAGAGATGAGGGAGCTACAGCTTTGAGTAAACGCCTTCTGGTGAGTCACGCTGTGCAGCACGGCCCACACCCCATCGCTCTTTTCAACGGGTTGCTCTTTTCTCTGCGCCCTAAAGATCTACCCTCTCCACTGAGGTTTCAGGTGTACAGCACAGTGATTCAGTTATACATACATGCATAGACACACGCACATATATGTAAATTCCTTTTCAGATTATATCCCCTTATAGGTTATTACAAGATATTGAGTAGAGTTCCCTGTGCTATACAGTAGGTCCTTGTTAGTTACCTATTTTACATATAGTGGTGTGTATCTGTTAATCCTAAACTCCTAATTTATCCCTCCCCCCACTTTCCCTTTGGTAGCCATACATTTGTTTCCTATGTCTGTGGGTCTACTTCTGTTTTGTAAATAAGTTCATCTGTATCTTTTTTTTCAGATTCCACATATAAGTGATATGCATATTTAACATCGGGTTTCAGGCAGCTATTTTTATTTATTTATTTTTGCGGTACGCGGGCCTCTCACTGTCGCGGCCTCTCCCGCCGCGGAGCACAGGCTCCGGACGCGCAGGCCCAGCGGCCGTGGCTCACGGGCCCAGCCGCTCCGCGGCACGTGGGATCCTCCCGGACTGGGGCGCGAACCCCGGCAGGCGGACTCTCAACCACTGCGCCACCAGGGAAGCCCCTATATTTATTAATTTTCTTCTCCTTCTCCTTCTTCTTTCCCCTCTGAGCCCCAGGAAAGGGCTGCGGTGGCAGCGGTGTCCAGCCTCCTGGCTCCTGCAGCTGGCTTGCTCTGCCTCCGTAGGGAAGGGAGTCACGCTCTTGTTGCTGGTGCAAACCATGCAGAGAGGGGTCTTATTTTGCGCTAAGGTGACGGAGCACCACCCCACTTCCCCCACCTGCACTCCTCCCCAGAACCCCATTCCCATCCCCTACCCCATATATTCATCTTTAGGCTGGCAAATATGACGGACAGGACAACAGGCCAGCGGGGAAGGAGACGTAAGTCCCAAAAGAGCCCTCCCTGCGCTGAAGACCAGGCAGATAGAACGGGAGGCTGCTCTGGGACGCCGGCCAGTATTCGGAGCTTCCAACTTGCCTGTATCTCTGGGATCCAGTCACCCGCCCGGCCCCTCCGGCTGCCTTCCTGAATGGCCCTCCTGGCCCCTCACTCTTTATACTGAAGGAAACCTAGGCCCAGGGAGGAAGGGAATTGCCTGAGGAAGGAGAGTGGAGGCTGCATTTTCCCACCCCCAGGCGGTGGTCCCTGCTGGGAAGCCTCCTGTCTGGGGCTCCTGAATTCTGAGGTTAGCGGAGGTGGAGCCAGGGCTTGTGCGGGGTGCCCCACGGGCCAGCTCCTCCGTCTTGAACCAGAGCCTGCTCTGTGGACTTAAAGATCTGCGCTTCATTCTTTGAACAATAGATGCTGAGATATTCCGACAGATTCCTTCTTTTCCTGAGGAGGAAACCGAGCTCCAAAAGGCAGAGGGGACACATCCGGGATGCCACGGCCCACGTCAGGGCCTAGGCCCAAATGCCTCTCCAAGCTCTCATTTCTGGGACCTTTACCTCTGCCCCCTCTGGGCTCTTTCAGTCGCTCCACGAACATTTGCTGAGCTAGCTCACCGTCTCTCTTAAGTTTTAGGCATTTGAAGATGAAGTTAAAAATGTCCTGTGCTTGTGGCACCACAGCTTATAGGAGAGACAGACATTAGAGGTGATTGATCACAATGTGAGGCTGTGTGTGAGTGCTGGGCACCAGGGCAGCCCCAGGAGCTCTCCGACTACCAGGGCAGGAAGCTCTCTGCCGAGGTGAGTGGTGTCATCCTTGAATGCTTGGCTGTGAGAACCGGAGGCCAGGAGAGATGGTCCAGGTTGAACTGGTGGATTAGTTGGGCTCTTGGTTCTGTGCTCAGCACACAACAAGTGCAGTAAATATTGATTTGACACATTAAGGGCCTTTGAAAGTCAAAAATGCAAACCTTGATTTGAGGCTTTTGTCACCTCGAGGCTTGGTTTCAGGCAGGTTTGCTGGTGGGGAGCACATTGCTCTGGAGGTTGGCAGGGCTGCTCTGTGTTCATCTGGAGAGCATTTAGGTCACCTTCCCTTGTTTGCTTTTCCTCGAAAAACACAACGTGACACACAAAACCCCAAACCCCCAAATCAATGAAACCACACACTCACACACACTCATCTTTCTGACTCTATGCAGAGAGACTTTTCCTTGTCAGTCTGTGACAGTGGAGGCCTGGAGCTTTATGAGTCCCCCAGACCATCTCTGACAGTCTCTAGACCCTCAAGACCTACTCTTGGCAGAGGAAATTAAAAAGCCCTCTCCTCCAGGAAGCCTTCCATGCCTTTCCCAGGTTGTATTAGAGGTGCTGCCTCCCCCACTAGAATGTGAACTTGTAAAGGGCAGAGTCTGTGCCTTACTTCTCTCGGTGGGCCTGAAACACGGCTCACGGCCCACAGCAGGGCTGTGTAAGTGTCGCCTGGTGGAATGGATGGATGGGGAATTGTTGACTCTAAGGGGCTTTGGTGTCTCTTGATTTTTCAGGGTCTACCATCTTGGAAGCTTTTTTCTCTGCTCTAAGTTTGAGGGTCAAGAAAACGGCATGGGACCCGAGACAGTCAGAAGTGGGTTCCCTCTGTGTGTCCTTGGACAAACTTTCTGAGCCTCAACATCCCCATCTGTGAAATGGCCACAATAACGCCCCCTTGGGAACTGTTGGGAGGGTGGAGGCATCGTGTACGCAGAAGCACTGTGTATGCAGGCCTGGCAAAGGGCAGACGCTCGACAACACGACTTTGCCCTTGCGCTCCTTTCTTGTGCGCCCCGCCTCGCACCCACACAGCCCAGCACAGGACTTGGGGGTCTGGACACTTTGAACTGAGCTGGGATGGTCTGGAATCTGGAGAGTAACCACCTCCACATGGTTACTATCCATCCTGCCGTCTCCATACCAAGTTAAAGCTCCCCAGAAGGAAGCCTCCTTCCCAAGTACATGCCGGGAGCCCCAGGGCACCCAGCTCCTCAAGGGGAGCTGCAGAGAAGGCCTCCGCCTTGGGTGAGGGAAGCAGGTGATGGCGCAGTGGGGCAGCGGAGGGAGGGGCCCTGGGTCCGCTGAGCCAAGCCCTTGCTGCTGGCGCCATCTAGTGGTAGGAAATCTCCCATCCCTCGAAGGTCCTTGAGAGCCCTGCGGTGGGAGGACCCTTAGACCCCAGGGCCTGAGGACTCCTCATTTTGGTGCATGACCCTCTGAATCCCGACTGCCTTGTCCAGCACCCACACCCCAGGGAAAGTGACGTCACACACGCACGCGCACACACACGCACGCGCGCACACACACGCACACACGCACGCACGCATCAGCCACCTTGAATACCCAAGATGGCACTGCATGTCCACCTGCCCTTGGTCATGGTACAGGGACTGTTGCAAACTCACTGCTCTATGGGCCTACATCATTTTGTATAACAGCAGAAGCTAAGGGTGAAAAAAGGGAAGGAAAACCATCAGAAAGCAAGGAGAATATCTATCGTCTGGAGAAAGCCAAAGCGAATCAAGAGCAGCCTGGGGTACCTCCAAATTTCAGGTGTTCACAGAATAGTCTCCTCTGCAACGTGCTCCTGCATGTGGGCTCCCCGCGGACGCCACTGTGTTTACAGGACAGACAGGAGGGCGGGGCTGTGCCCTGATGCCTCCCGGGCTGGGCACCCAGGGCTCGGGCTCCTGCCTGCTTCTGCCCACTCAGCCCCTCAGCTCCCAGGCCGAGAGCCCAGGGCAGCGCCTCACACAGTCACTTCCTACCGTGGCTCCCAAACTTTGCCGCATGTTAGAACCATCCAGAAGCTTTGATAAACACTGATGCCCGGCCACGGTCCGCAGACAGCCTGACTGAGTGGTCTGGGCCGGATCCTGGGCACTGACTGCAGCCGAGGGTGAGAAGAGTCCCCTTGCCTGAGGACCTTGTTAAGATACAGATGCCTGAAGCCCACTTGGAATGTTCAGCTTCAGCTCTTCTATGCTGGGCCCAGAATTTATATGTTGGCCTGCAGCCCTGGTGATTCTTGTGAGAATGGGAACCCTCGTCTTAGAGAACTGGGCCAGGCGAGGGTACGATGGGGAGATTCTAGGCCATTTTCCTTCTTAACATGACTTTTTTAGAACTGCACTTACATGCCTGACCTGCTGGCAGCTTGATCAGCCTTCCACAAAACAGTCCAGGCCAACCTGCAGAACACACACCACTTTCGGTAAGCAGGCCTCATGTAGTTAGTTGAAAATGGTGTACTTTGCTTGTACCGTTTCGTGAGAAAGACTGAAAAATGAAAGAAATAAAAAAGAAGCAGCTCCCCATGATAAGACCCCTCAGTGTCTGCTGGGTACTGAATGAATGTGTCCCCTCAAATTTATATGCTGACATTCTAACCTCTCTAAAGGTCATGGTATTAGGAGGTGAGGTCTTTGGGGGTGATTAGGTCATAAGGGTGGAGCCCTCATGGATGGAATTAGTACCCTTATAAAAAGGATCGCAGAGAGCTCCCTGGCCCCTTCCACCATGTGAAGACACAATGAGAAGATGCCAGTTATGAAAAGGGTCCTCATGTAGAACGTGACCGTGCTGGCCTTGATCGTGGACTTCCAGCCTCCAGAACTATAAGCAATAAATTTCTGCTGTTTGTTAGCCACCCAGTGTGTGTGGTTTCTTATAGAAGCCCAAATGGACTACGACCATGTCTGCTACTTAACCCTCTGGGCAAGGAGGGTAATCAGTAGGCAGGTTAAAAGCAATGAATCAATCCATTTAATCATAGTTATTGGACAAACTTAAGCAGATTAAAATTACGAAGGAAAACGTTTTTACAACAATGAATGGTGGAAGGCATGGGAGCAGAGAGTAGGAGGCTGGCAGTGGTGGGGTGCCACCCTGAGACCTTAATCATCCTGATCGATGATGGAGATGGACCCCACCATCCTCTGAGAGTGTGTGTGGTTCATCGATGAACAGGGCCCTGGGACCAGGAGGAAAGGGCAGGGCATCTGCAGTGAGTGGAACCCATTTCCCAAGGCTCTGTGACCTGGGGCCGTGCTCACCCTCTCTGAGCTTCAGTTTCCTCATTTGTAAAATAGTAATGATGACAGCATCCTCCAGCAGCCCTAATGAGCAGTTATAGTCTTACCCCCATTTTACGGATGAGGAAACTGAAGCTCAAAGAGCTTAAGTAACTCGCTCACAGTCTCGCAGCTGAGAAGGGGTCTCTGAGTGTCCCCAGAGGGTCCCTCCAGAGGGACTTATCACCATGCTGCCCTACTCCTTCATTCCTTCACATTCATATCCGTACATTCATTCCTCCATCCTCCCATCACACACACGCACTAAGCATCTCCTGCGCGGTTGGTGCTCAGATGAACAAGGCGTGGTTCTTACCCGAAGGCAGTCACGGTACAGGCACACACACAAGATTACAACACGGGGTGGTGAAATTGTAAGTCAGTTGAGCCCAAGCTCCCGGGGGTCCCCGGAAGAGGAGATGGGAGCCTCTCGCGGGGCTTTTCAGGGACAGATTGCCCTTTCTTGACTCCTAGGTGCCCAACACTTGAGTCGGGCACACCCTGGGCTAGTGCTTCACGAATGGAAGGGATGGTAGAGAGCTTGGGCTTGCCCGCGTTTGGGCGGCCACACCCAAATGCTCCACCAGGGGGCAGGCTTGAGACAGGAATGGCCTGAGCCAGCCTCAACTGGGCCCTGGGGGTTTTAGGAAAGGGCTGCCCTGTCTGGAAGCAGGTTCTGTTTGCTCCTTCCCTGAAAAGAGAGGCCTCAGTGGGTGGTGGGAGAACGTGGACACAGACCTGGGTCCAGAGCTGCGGATGCCCTGTGGTCAGCCCTCTCCGACCCTTTGCTCTCACTTTTCTGGTGTAACTAACAGGCAGCCACCATGTGAGCTGGTGGACACATTTTCTGAGCATCTCCTCCTCCTCCGAGGATACCCCTAGGGGTCTGTACCCAGGGCCTGGTGGGAATGCCCTGCAGGTGGGGTCACCGTCTTGGAAAACTCTTAGCTCAACCGCCCCCCCCTAAGGCACCTGGCCTGAGTGTTTGGAGGACCCAGCACTGCCCAGAGCCTTCCATGCTCACTCCGGTCCCGATGGCAGGATCTCCAGGGACCTGAGGCCCAGCACCGACTCAGCGCTGGCCAGGCTGCACATCTTGGGAGGTGGAAGGTTTGTAGAGCTTTTCTGCTAATTAGTTTTACAAACATGCAGTCTTATGAGCGTCTGTTTGGGAAAGTCGACTTTATATGGAGAAGGTAGATAGGGCAGGAAGCCAGATTTCTTTCCAAATAACGAGCCCTCATGAATTTATTCATTCATCAAATGAATATAAAGCATCTACAAAGTTCCCCGTATAAAGTCTCAGGGAGCGCCCAGCCTCCCCAGGAGACAGGAGTATGAAAAAGGCAATTGCATTATAGAGCAAGGGTCAGAAACCAGCCCCCGGGACGTCCCGCCCACAGCATTTTTTGTAACAGACCAGAACGGGTTCTACGCTTTTAAAAGGCTGTAAAAAAACCAAAAAGAAGATTCCATGGAGAGCCTAGAGTCCACAAAGCTTAGAATATTTACTCTCTGGTCTTTTTTAGGTAATGATCGCTAACTTCTTCTGTTATAGAGTGACAGCGCTATTAATAAGAGCTAACCCTGACGGAGTGCATAGCAAGTGGCAGGCATTTCTACCAGGGTTACGTATAATCAAATTTAAAATGTGTTCATTCTTTTTTGGAGATGTGTTCAAATATTCACACTGTTGGGAGAATAATAATATAATGAATCTCACATACCTATTCCCGCTTCAATAATTATCAACCAACCTCCGTCCATCTCCTTTCCTCTATTTCTCCTGCCTACACACATACTTTTTCATTCTTGAGGATTTCAAAGCAAATCTCAGACATCATGTGATTTTACCTGAGATTCTTCAGAGAGTGTCTCTAAAGTATGGAGAATTAAAAAACAAAACAAAACAATTTTCACACCAATTAACTTAGTTTGGTTACAATTTTGTAATTTTCCCTGTAGCAAATACTTAGTCTGTATCCAGACTTCACTGATTATCTCAAAGCTTTGCAAAAAATCAAATGGTTTCTATGAATCAAGATCAAAATGAGGTCTACATGGTCTGCGTTTTGCCTTTTATGCCTCTTTTATTAGTTTCCACGCTAAGTCATCTAGTCGTTGTGAGAACCCTAAGAGGCAGGCTACTTTTATAATCATCTCCCCCAGTTTACAGATAAGTAAACTGAGCCACAGAAAGGTCAGATCATTTGCCCAAGACCATTCACAAGTGGCAGAGTTGGGATCTGAACCAATATCAGTCTCTTAAGGCATCACACCCAAGGGCCACATGGCAGGGTGTCTCAGCAGAGTCTACGGGCTATGAGAGCAAGGTGAGAAGGGAAGGGATGGGGCCGTGGAAGCAGGGAGGGCTTCCTGGAGGAGGAGCCATTTGCTCTGCATCTTTAAAGGATGAGTGAGAATTGACTAGAATGGCAAAGAGAACATCCAAGCTGAGGAACGGCATGAGCAGGGGCGTGCGGGTGCTGCAAAGTGGCACGGAGCAGGAATGACCAGTGGTCACTGTTGCTGGGGCTTAGGGTTCAAGGACACGGGGAAGGCAAGCAGGCGTCATGGCCAGAGGACCTAAGGGCCATGCCTGGGACGTGTGCGCCTGCTGGGGGGAAAACGGGGATCTCTCCTTGAACAAGAGCCAGTACAGACACAGAGGGAAGAGACTGCCCTCTGTTGAACTTAAGCCTGTTCTGCGTACAAGGGAAGCGCTAGCAGCCGTCCAGTAGGACAGAGGGAACCGTCTTTAGCCCTTACGGGTGGACCTGTAGGTGGGAGGCCCTGGGCTGCAGCCCTGATCTCAGACTGTGGCCTTGGATGAGCTGCTCGCCCCCTGACAGGGCAGGGGCAAGTGGGCTGAGGCAATCCTTCTGGTGCTATCTGACTCTGACCATCGGCCCACTGAGCTGGGCCTCCGATAAGGCCTCCCCTCCATCCACCGCCGGGACCCCGACCGCGCCCCCTTCCCTCCTCCTGGATGGGGCCCTATCTCGGGTGGGGAGGGCAGAACGTAGGCAAGAGGCTGGGGCACAGGACACCCTGGGGAGGGGTCCTGCCAGCCCTGTGTGGGGAGCTTGGGGGTGTTCTTGAAGCGTGGATCTCAGGGAGGTCATCAAAATGTGTGCCTCAGTTTCCAAGTCTGTAAAGTGGGGGTGATACTCAGTGAGACTCAGTGAGCTCCGTGTGGTCCTCAGCCCCCAGCGAGGTCCCAGCAAGGGTTGGTGCTTTTGATCCTTTAAGAGCTGAAGTTTGCCGTTGTCAGGACGTGGCTACTTGGGGTATAGGGCCAGAGACAGCCGGAGTGAGCGTGTGTGTGTATGGGGGGCAGATCTGAACACCCAGGGCAGCAGTAGGGAGGAAGGGTAGATGGCTGCAGCCCCCAGTCCACAGAGCACCCACCCACCAGCTTCTGCTGTCCAGGAGCTCTCAGAAAAGCCTAGAAGACAGCACCCCAGCCCCAAAGCACCCTGATTCTCACTCTCCCATCGCGGCCCCCAAGCTCCTTCTCGACGCATGCCCAGCATCCAACCTGCATGCTCTGCCTCTGTGGCTGGGGCTCTGTGAGTCGGGCTTAGGTCCCTTGTATGGATGAGAAGCTGAGGCCCAGCCCGGAGGTGGGGGGCTGGCTCTCAGCCCCAGGTGCTGTGCCGCCATCTCCCCTCGGCCACCACTCCATCCTGCCGTGGGTGCGGTCAGAGTGGGTTTCTCGTCTCCACTTTCAGATGAAGAAATCCAGGCTCAGAGATGAAACCAAAGCCTGGGCTGGAAATCCAGGCTCAGAGGTGAAACCAAAACCTAGACCAGAACGGGGTCTTGTGACTCCTGGCTCTGTGTTCAGACACCACGCCCGTGGCTATGGCTCTCTGACCAGTCCTCTTAGTGACCGGGTCCGAGTGGGGAGCTGGAGGCCCTGGGTAGGGAGAAAAGGGTGGATCATGGCGCAGGTTTCTCACGGGGCAGATGGAGGCTTTATTCACGGAGATGGGGAGGCAGGTGGGACTAAGCTCTTAACGGCATTTACAAGGATGCTTCTCGAACTTGCAAGGCCTCAAGGATTGACTGTGGTGGAAAGTGTCAAAACTCTGGAGCTCTGGATGGCTGCTCAGCCCACTCAGTAGGCCCAGGGGAGCCGGCCCTGGTCTTGGCAGCAGCATCCGGGCATCCTAAGGACGAGGCCTGACCGGGTACCACTGAGACGGCGGGACCCTTGGGGATTAAACTGGTGGTATGCTTTCCAGTTTTATGAGACCAGGGGTACGCTCTGAGCGTTGAAGGAGGAGATGTGGGGAAAAGGGAGACTATCTGGGGACACCTTAAAGGGAGGAAGCATATCTAGAGGGACATTCCAGAGCATGGGCTTTTGGGATGTCAGGCCAACCACGCTCTTAAGGAAGAGGCAGCAGCATGCGTTCCCTTACAAGAATCATGGCACCCGAGCCCAGTGGCTGGCCCACCGGATGAATGAGTGTGGCCCCTAGCAGCGGATCACGCCTCTAGCTGGAAGCAAGTTTGGGGTCACGTCCAACCTCCTCATTTTCAAGATTAGCAGAGGAGCGCTATGAAGGCAAGAGGCTTGTCTGAAGGCTCAGTGACGACTAGCTCTCCGCACAAGTCCATTATTCCGCCCCAAGAGCAGGATCTGAGTCCCAGCTCTCTCAGAATATTCCTCCACCCTTAGACCACTTCCTTCCTCCTGCCCCTTTCAGCCCTGGGCGGGCTCAGGGCACACAGCCCTTCTCTCCACTCTAAGACTCCATGCAGGATTATGGGAGGGGCAGGGGAGGACCCCTCCCTTTCTGTCCTTTGGGCCTGGGCTCTCGTTTCCTCTCTCTCCCCCCTCATACCACCACCACGGCTGAGCAGAGCCAAGGCCCATATGCCCCAAGCCTGGACTTGCTTCCAGATTAGGGGGATGAGATGAGCAGGTTTTATCACATCCCCTGGAATGCCCGTTATTCATATGTGAGAGGCCCAGTTCCTTCTCTGATTCTGTCTCTCTTCCCCGCCCCCCCGCCCCGCCCCGCCCCTGCCGTCATGATGGAAGGAGGAGGAGGAGGAGAGCTGGTAGATTATCAGGATGTCAAGGCTCGAGGAGATACCAGAGTCTCTCTAGCTCGATGGTTTTGGAAACCACGTGTGTGTAAGAATCTTCAAGGTGCCAGTTAATGTAGAGGTTCCTGGGGCTGGGGGTGGGAGGTCTCCCCAGGAATTCAGGCTCGGGGCCCCAACATTAGTTTATTTCTTCTGCAAGCCCTCTAAGCTTCCCTGTCAGATTTTCAACACATTTGTCTGTGCTAGGGAAAAAAATCTGTCTCCAGCACGTGAGCCATCCTCGTCGGTAGGGACTGAGTTAACCATCTATCGCCACATCTCTAGAAATAGGAAGGGGCTGGGCACATAGCCGCACTGTTAGCATCCATGGAACAAGTGAGTGGATGGGCTGTGAAAACCACTGTCGTTGTCAACCTGACTCAGGGTTGTAAGACGCAAGCCTCACCTTCAGGCATCACCGTCACCACCACCAGCACCATCCGCACCATTATCATCGACATTATCACCATCATCATCATCAGTATTTCTTTCTCCTACGTGATAATCCAGAAGTGTTCACTGACTCCCTCTAAATGTTCTGGGAAGCTGGCCAGGATGTGGAAACCTCGAGATCTTCTGAAGACCAACTCAGCACTGAGCCCAGCACAGCCCACCAATTACTCTGCCCCTCCTCTTGCCCACCTGGTACTGAGCCTGGGGTCTTTACAAACTCCTGCTCACTTGCTCGGACCTGGCACCTGTCTGCAGCCAGTGCTCCCGCTCAAGGTGGGATGCCCCACCCCTGCTGTCGTTTCCGCTTGGGTGTGCTGGGGCTTCATGTGCTTTACCTCCCTTTATTCTTTAAGCCTCCCAAGAGGATTAGTACCCAAGAAGTGAGTACTAACATTATGCCGTTTTACAGATGAAGAAACTGGCTCAGAGAGGCTGGGTTACTTGTCTGAGGGTGCACAGCTGGCAAGGAGAGGAGCTCAGTATTTTCCCTTCCCCACCTATCACGACCGTTCTATGTACACTTGTGTCTTTCCAGGACAACACTGTCTAGTAAAACATAATGTGAGTTCTGGATGGAATTTTCCATTTTCTAGCAGCCACACTAAAAAGTAAAGGTGAAATTTATTTTAATGATATATTTTGTTTAGCCCAATATACTGAAAGTATTATCATTTCAACATGGAGTCAACAGAAAAAAATTATCATGAGAATTTTACGGTCTTGTATTCACACTAAGTCTTTGAAATCCGGTGTGTGTTTTAGCCTTTCGGCTCAGCTGGGACCAGCCACATCTCAGCTGCCCAGCGGCCTCACGTAGCAAGTGGCTACTGGTTGGACAGTGCAGGTCTGGACTGTAATGAGCCTGCCTCGTAGGTGTGTGGATTTCAAGGGAGCTGATATACGCAGATGCTGGGGACACAGTGCCCAGGACACAGTGAGCACTGGGTCAGCGTTAGCCCTCATCATCATCCATGTTACTGGGACAGAGTGTGCTCCACAGGAGCTGTTGAATGAATGAACAGTGTACTGAAGCCTCGCCCGTAGACGTCTGCAGTGTTATCCGGTTCTCTTGCGAGCCTTCCCGCCCTGCTTTACTTCCCGGGCTGTGGTTGGCCTCCCTCCCAGCTCCTCCCATGATCCCACCCTGGACCACTGCTGGCTCCCCTCCCTGCTCCCATAGGCAACCTGCAGTGTGTGTAGCAGCCCCTTCCCGCCGCTCAGAGAGATGGCAAAGTTTCCTGGGAGGAATTCCAGGGTTTCTGTTTGTGCAAAGACAGCCTCCTGGCGTTCGGCTGCTCTGCAGGCATGGGGCAGGGGCCTTTCCTGAAACCTGGGGAGGTGATGCCTCTGACAGCCTGGAGGTACTGCCCAGCCCAAGGTCAGGATCGGGCCCCCCAAGGAGCACCGCTCCCGTGCCCATTGCAGAGGGTGAGCCCTCACCAAGGGCCATGCCAGTCCGAGCCACGCTCTGGCCAGCATCCTGGACAAGCGGTGTGCGGGAGGGGCCCAGAGCTGGGAGCAGAGTGTCCAATCTGACGGAAGAGGCTCTGAGCAGGGAGCTGGTGGGTGTGGGGTTTGAAACGCTAGCTCAGATCCCAGCTACACACAGGAAGTGTAAAGAAGCCATCTCGTTTATGCTCCTGCAATCTTTTAAAAGGGATGTGCCACTTACCCGGGGCCACGTTATTCTGTAGGTGGTCTGAGGGGCTGAAAGTGGGTTTGCATTTCACACTCAGCCCACGTATCCTCAGACACACACACACACACACACACACACACACACACACACACACACACACACACACACACACCCTGTGGGGCTTTATACCTTCAGACAAGCCACAGTCACTTACACATGCATGCTTATACCCCTGTGCACACCAACACACATTTCTATGGGAGAAGGTATATGGGTCTCAGCTGTACCCAGACAACCAGAGACCTAACGTGGGCCCTGGAATTTATGAGCACAGTGTTCATGTGCCTGGTGACATGCTTCTGAGAGGCTTCCCTCAAGCAGCCTGTGTTCACTCCTCAGCAGCAGGGAGCTCGATGGGGCTCAGGTTGTCAGCCCCGATTAAAAAGAGAGGACGGGAAGGTCCGAGTGGTTAGGGGACTTGCTGGAGCTGGTTCAGCCAGTGGCAGAGCTTGCACCCGGCCTCCCTTTCCTGGATGACATCACCTCTGCCCCCTCTCATTCCAACGTATGAGTGGCTATCACCTGCCTCGCCAGCCTGTGAGCTCAGTCGGGACACGGACTTTGTGCTTCTCATGTTTGCACAAGCACGTGGACCAGGGAGGCAAGAGGCTGTATTGTTGAGAGCTGACCTAGGTTCAAATGTCAGCTCCACAGATTACTAGCTGTGTGACCTTGGGCAAATTGCTTAACCTCTCTGAGCTTTAGTTTTTATCTACAAAGGAAGATGATTACATCTGCTTAATAGTATTGCTATGAGAATTTAGGAGATGCTTAATGAATAATCATAAATGTCATGTGGATGAACTGAGGAAGGTCTTACGTATATAAATATATAGGCTTTGGCTCAGTGCTTGGCAACCCCCCCACCAAATGTAGACCCTCTCTCTTAGCACAAGGGAGGTACTCACTACATGTAGAAGGAAGAAAAGAACAAAGAGATGGAAAAACAAGGTCTGTCTGTAGCTCACCTTTATCATGTATTACATTCCTCAGTACACTTGGCTACGTTTCTGAGCTCACTGCCCTGTCCCGCTCCTGGATTTATCTCTTCCTGGGTTGGCCTCTTCCTCCTTCAATTACGGAACTTTTCGATAATGTTTTACTATCTGACAGGGCATAGTCCCCCCTCACAATTCGACTTCCTAGAAGTTTTCTTGGCAATTCTCATGAACTTTTTCTTCCATATGGACATCTGTCATCATTTTTTCCATTAAAACCTCAGTGAGACCTTGAATGGGCTCACATTCCCTTTACGTATGAGTTTGGGGAGGATGGCCACAGATGACTTGGCTCTAAAGGAAAGCGCAGGTTGACATTTGTCTCCCAGCCCTCACTGGGCGGTTAAGGCTCTATCCGGGGAGCTCCTGAATCAGATAACAGTGTTGCAGGGGGACGTATGGGTCCCCACAGAAGGTCCCGGGGCAGGGGCACAGAAGAGAGGTACTTTGTCTCCTCCCAGAAACCTTCCCTCCATCCTGCTGCCTGGGTCTGTCTGGACTCCCAGCTTCTGTGTTGGGCGTCCCCTCGGCTGAGCCTGTGGACCTGTACCCCCTCTTCCCTAGTGCAGGTTGCTCTGAGGACGTACCTGGGGTTCCCGTGTACCTGGACCCCCCCCCTACATACTTCTCTCCTCCTCACTCAGACCTCACTACCCTACCCCTCTCACCTCTTCTCCATCCACCCCCTGTCCTCCCAGACATTGCAACCCTGAAGTAAAGGCTGATATGGCGTCTTCTGGGTGCTCCAGCTTTCAGGAAAGCTCTGGAAGAGAGAGTGGGATTTGGCAGGAAAAGATCTCAGTTTGAGCCCTCCCACTTATTAATTGTGAGACCCTGGACAAGTCCCTTATTTGCCCTGTCTCCATTTCTTTCATTTGTAAAATGGAATTAATATCCTTTTTTAAAAAACTTTTTATTTTATATTGGAGCATCGTTGATTAACAACGTTGTGTTAGTTTCAGGTGTACAACAAAGTGACTCGGTTATACGTACACATGTATCTATTGTTTTTCAAATCCTTTTCCCAGTTAGCTTGTTACAGAATATTGAGCAGAGTTCCCTGTGCTATACAGTGGGTCCTTGTTGGTTGTCCATTTTAAATATAGCAGTGTGTACATGTCGACCCCAAACTCCCAACTCCCTAAAAGTTCCCTGACCAGGGACGGAACCCATGCCCCCTGAATTGGGAGGGCAGAGTCTTAACCAATGGACTGCCAGGGAAGTCCCTTCTTCTTCTTCTTCTTTTTTTTTTTTTTTTTGGTAGGATGGTTCAGCACCGACTACACGCAGAAGCCGCACAAGTTATGGAGGATTTAACAGCAAGTCACCCAGACGCCCTCCCTGATCTCATTAATGCACACTACCGTGCTTGGAGGAATATCCATCACCCAGCGCCTGTGAGCAACTGGCCTGTGGTCAGCCGTCAGCTCAGCCTCAGATCTGGTTGATTCAGAACCAGCGTCTTTGAGCCCAAGGGCAAGTAGCTTACCCCCAAGCCTCAGCTTCCTCATCTAGGAATGGGGCACATCAGTCCCCAAGAAAGCTGTCCGTGGGAGTGGGTAATAAACTCCCTCTTTGCCATCCTCCCTCGTTCTCTTGGCCTTACTACTGGCCACAGGCCCTGGCCCGGGCTGTGGGATCTTGGATTCAGAAGCTCTTCACAGCTGCCCACCTCCTGCCCGCCCCGTGCCTGCTGCATGCCCCGAGCCAGCCGCCTGTCTCTGTGCTGCCACGTGTCTTGCTCCCTGACTTCTCGGAGGTGCAGACCTTCCTCCCTTCCCCTCCGTGTGCCTTGGGATGGAGGTAGCAGAGAGAGAACCCTCAGGGTTCCCCTGAAACAGCAGGCTTCCTCTGCAGACCCGAATGTACATGCTTCATAAACTGTAGAGGGATGTGCAAGCCCAAGGCGGCCGCATTTGGGGTTAGAGAATCAGCATAAGCACTGTTTGCTCAAGTAAGTGCTTTTGTTAAAAGCTGATATTTTCCCTTCCAACTTTTCTCGGCCTTTTCTAACTCCCCCACCCCCCCACCCCCTGCCTTGTAGCATCTCCGACACTTGGAGACTCATTTTCCAAACTCAAAGGCTAGAAGTCTAACAACAGTTTTCCTTACTTTATGCTGCTCAGAGAGGGTGAGTGACTAGCCCAAGGTCACACAGCCAGTCTGGGCAGACCTACTTCTGGAGTCCAGGCTCCCTGACTCTGTTCCTTCGAGTGTCCCTTTCTGCTGCATTTCAGGTGGGAATGAAGGGCGTGGAAGTCCTGTTTGTTTCGTTTCCCCGGGTGCTGGCCCAGCTCTTCCCCCTGCCAGGATCGGCTGTCCCCAGCAGCCCTACTCCTCACCCTGGGCCTCGCCTTGCTCCTCAGTGGACACCTCCCTGCCCCCTAACATTCCAGCCCTTCTCGTGCTGCCCACCCATGCGGCAGGACCGGAGGAGGGGGAAGCTGGGACCCCTCTCGGTGCCCCTCCGGGCAGGACTCACCATGGCCAGGGTGCTGACCACTGCTTCTACGGCTGTCACCGCCACCAGCGTCCACGGCAGGAGCCACTTCATGCCTGGAGGTCAGCGGCCAAGACATCTACGGAGCAGCCCAGAGGATCCGGCCACCTCTCGGGGGAGCTGGGCCGAGACTGACCTGGCCCATCAGGAGGGCCAGATATGCCTCTCCCCGCAGCCCTGAGGGGCTTTTATTAAAGCAAGATCTGACGTCAGGGTTAAGGACAAACCCTGCATCTTCCTCTGAAAAAACTTTTCCTGCCTCTCTCTCTCTCTCTTTTTTTCTTTCTTCCCTCTGTCCCCACCTCCAGCCCAAGCTTGGCCAGCCTCCCCGGCTCTGACAGCTCTTAAAGGGAAAGTTACAGGGCTATGATTTCACATCAGGGCGGTAAATTCTCACAGAAGGAGCTGGGGTCATCCTGCCTAGGCATTTCTCAAAGGTGGGGAGGGGGAGATGGTGGGAGGGTACCAGGCAGAGGTGGAGATACAGTTACAGGGGCCAGCGCTGGCAGGGACTTGGAAAGCGCTCCCAGTGGAGAAAATAAACTCCCTTCCATTCCCTCCCGGCTGCCCCTACTTCTGGTTTGCATTTGTCATCTTTCACTCCTCTCTCCCCGGCTGCAAGCAAAGGAGGGTGGCTTTAGTCCACTGATCATGAAATGGTATGAATTCACAAATGAGCTCAGGGCTGGGTCCCTGGTTACCATCATCACCTCCTCTACAAACGAAAGCTCTGGTTTCCAATGTACAGGAGTTCCCGCCCCTGCTTTTAGCCCGAAGCCCTTGGGTACTGGAGCTGTCTCCCCACGTCTGGGCGCTTGTTATCCCTGGTGGGTTGGGGAGCCTGGCCTTCACCCCTTGCTGGACCCTTGCCACACTGGTGAGGGGTCTCCTTTGGAGCCTGGTCTGCCCTCGTCCAGCCCCCTCATCCCCACGTGGACCTCAGCCACAGCCTCCTGACTTGTCCCCCAGCCTCCTGTTCATTACCGTCCACACTTCTCAGAGCCACCAGAACAGTCCTTGGCAAATGGAACCAAGGTGATGGCGCTCTCCTGGCTCCAGCCTCCCAAAGCCTGACCGTCGACTTAGCGTGGCGTTCCCAGTCCTTGCGTGGCCTCCAGGCCAGCAGCCTCCCTCATCTCTTCTCCTTCCATTCTCCCTCCCCTGCACTACACTCGACTTCGGTGGACTCCTTGCTCTTCCTCTCACACCCCAGCAAATTCCCATCTCTGGACCTCAGTGGGAACTCTCTCCCCTGTGGTTTTCATAAGAATTACGCCATCTCTTCCCTTTTACTGTAGCATATACAAGGGGATGCTGAACCATGTGTGGCTGCTTGGAGGTGGTGGCAGGCTTGTGCCTGTGGAGGGAGATTATGACCATAGACACGACCCCCATAAGAGGTGACTCTGATGATCTCTCCATTCATTGACTTAGGGGTGGGCCTCTCACCCAGTTCTGGCCAATGAGACAGAAAGAGGACTCTGCTGGGGGCTCCTAGAAGGGACTCCATTCCTCAGGAGGAGAAAAAACTTCTCTATGCATTCTCTTTTTGCCTTGAGTTCAAAGTTGATGGCTGGAGCTGCAGCAGTCATTTTGTGCATATAAGGCACAAGCTAGAGGACGAAAAGCCAACATGCTGAGGATGGTAGAGCAGATGGAGGGAAAGAATCTGGGTCCTTGGAACTTAAGGTGTTACTGAATTAAACCTGGACCTTCAGACTTCCCACTGTATGAATTAATTTGATGACTTATTGCTTAAGCCATAGATTAAGAGCAATTTGCTCAAATAATCCTAACTAATATACGGGATTTGTAGAAATCATGTATATAAAGTGGCAGTGGGGTACCTGTCACAAAGAAACTGCCCAATAAACATCAATCCTCATTTTCTTCTCATGAACTCACTTGATGCTCTTAAAACAAATTCCATGAGGCAAGCACTGCGGAAAAGTGTCATTAAAGGAATCACCCAAAGTGTTAGGTGCTAATCCAGGTTCAATGACCCTTTGATGAGCACCAGGTATCGTAGAGGCCCTGTACTAAGAGATAGCTCATGACCACAAGGTGGACGGTATTACTACCCCATGTTATGGGGGAGGGGAATCGGGAACTCAGAGATGCCAGGTGATGTCAGGACATGCAGTAAATTAAGGGCAGGAGGGGGGCTGGAACCAAAGTCTTTGAACCCTGACAGCGACTGAACCCTTCCAAGCCGGCTTCACCCGCTAAAGTCCCTCAATGTTCTGTAATAAGAGTAAAGCTGAGCCCAGAGAATGCCAGGATCGCTTTTAGGAAGTCTGATTGCAACAAGCACTTGCATGATCGAAATGCTGGCCCCTTGTGCCTGCCGGTGAACCTCAGATGGCTCAGCTGCCGTTCTTCATTGCCAAGGAAACCTGGAGCGAGCTGACACAGTGAGCCAGGCAGGGCAGTGGGTTAGGAGGGGAAACGCCTGGGGTGCCACCACAGCTCTGCTGCTCACTTGTGGGCCTTGGGCAACCAACAGTCTCTCTGTGCTCAGTTTTGTCTGCTTGAAGGAACAGGAGCCTATTAGTGCCCACCCTGTGTGATTGTCAGGAGGCCCCCCGAGCAGACAATTTGGTGTGTCCCAGCATTTGCGAGTGGAGGAGCCAGGATGGGTCGCAGCCCAGGCTGGTCTGATTGGGTGGCCTTGTGCCCATCCTACGTCAGGGCTTAGGCGTCTTGGCAGACCTCGTGTTGCAGCCTGGGTGTGTGTCTGGGGTCAGCCTTGGTGAGTGCGGGTCCAGGGCCCGGCACTTCCCGCTCATGAGCTGGGCGATCTCTAAGTGACTGGCTGGTGGTGACGGGAACAGTAGCTGCATTTATGGAGCATCTATCGCGCCCCTGGAGACACTTGCCATTTCACTGAATCCTCATCTCAGGTCATCTCATGCCCATTCTACAGATGAGGAAACTGAGGCATGGAGAGATGAAATAACTTTCCCCAGCCATTTGGCTCGCGCATGGCAAAATTGTCATCAGAACTGAGACCTGTGTGACTCCAAAACAATTTTTTTTCCAAGTAGACCAAGCTGTCTCATGAGTGGAACCAATAAGGGAATAAATGCGGGAATGAATGAATACAGTAGCTGGACAGACGGATGGGCTGATGGACAAACGACTGAATGTGTGGGTAGATGACTCCACGGTTAGGAATATTGCATCTCCCAGGTCTCCCCAGGATGGGCTCCCCATTTTCAGTTTTCCGCGTCCGTGTCCCCCTTCTCTGACTACTCTGCCTAACGCTTCAGCTCCATCACCCACCGGCTTCCTTCACCGCCCTGGCCCAAGCACCACTGCTTGTTTGTTCAGCTATTGACTGTCTCCCTCCTGGGCTATGAGATCCACGGGCGAGGCCAGGCCTACATCTGTCTGCCTCTCTAGGCTGAAGCCCAGCAACACGCAGAACCCGGCACAGCATGCGTTAGAGGCAGACTTCAAGTGAAGGGCCAGAGGAATGAAGGAAGCAGACGAATGACGTGGTGATGGGAGGGACGGATTGAGGAAGGCAGGAAGGAAAGAAGGAGGGAGGGAGGGAGGAAATAAAAGGAAGGGAGGCAGAAAAGGAGGAAGGCAGGCAGGCCTAGAGGAAGAGACCAACAAAAGCACGTGTCTTTGCTCCTCAAAGCGCCTGGAGGACTGCGTAGCACATAGTAGGTCTTCAGAGGCCGTTTGTGGAAAGAGGAAGCTCAGGAGTACAGGAAAGACGGGGCTGAGCTGTGTCTAGTTGACAGCAGGAACGTGTGGTGGGGCTGGGTGACAGACTGCATCCCCCAGGCGTGGGGCCCAGGGCCATCGCACAGGGTTATTTATCTCCTCGTCCGTAATTCATCCCTATCTGCGCTGCAGAGGGTTCACGGTGCACTGCCTAGGCCACACAGGGCCCCTCTGAGTCCAGCACCTGCCGCTCCCCCTTCTCCCTCTTTCCCACGCCTCTCCCCACACCCGACAACAGGAGACACATCCCTCAGCAATGTGTATGTATATGGCCTTATAAAGTATGGAGTGGTTGCCAATTTAATAATCGCGCGTAAAGCACTAATGATGGGCTACGCTCTGCTCTGAGAATCTCTCAGGTCGGTGCTCATTTCAGCCCCTCTTTACATTTGGGGAAATCGAGGCACGAGGCGCTAAAGGGCCGCGCAGCAGGTGCCACGGCAGGTACGCAGCAGAGAGCAGATTCCGGGCAGAGAGTGGACACGTGTGAGTTTGTACTCTAGGTAGAGGGCGGGAAGCTCCAGCCCCGTCATTTCTCCTTTTCCCTGGCCTCTTCCAGTTTTCCGCCCTCTCTGGCTACCTCTTCCCAGTGTGTGGCTTCTGCCCGTCGCCCTGGTTTCCCCAGTGTGCGACCTTTGGGTCCTGTTTCATCCCACCCCCCTGGTGAGGGGCCCTCCTGTGACCTCCGACTCCCCACCTTCCAGGCCTGCTGGGGGGTTTCTCTGGGATTTAGGTCTCACCCTTAGCTGTTCCCGTTGCTGATGCCGTTCCCATGTGGCAGATGGTTCAGGGCTGCCTGCACAAGCCTGGGTCGGTCTCCTGCCTCCTGCCACTCGCCTGCTGTGTGACCTTGGGGAAGTCACCTAATCTCTCTGTGCGCCGGCTTCCTCATCCCTAAAACAGGGACGAGAGAGGTATTGATCACTTTGAATTGCTCCCGGCACGGAGTAAGTGCTGTGGAAGGATGTATTAGACACGCTTAGCTCATAGTAGATGCTCAATAAAGCCCCTGGTCCGTGATGAATATTCTCCTTTGGACTCTGGGCCCGGAGTGCTTCAAGGGCAGGGTCTGGACCAGGGTGTCCAGGTCGGGGCCCTGCAGCCTGAGCTGACACACAGCGGGCACTCGGGACGTACGTGGCGGGGAGGACAGAGGCTGGGTTGGGGACAGTGTCAGGGCTCTGGCCTCATTCCCCGAGGAGGCCACGGCTCCACTTCCGCCTCTCCCGGCCGAGGGTCCCCGCATCCAGCTGTTCGTAAGCTCTCCTTCAGTCTGAGCCCAACCTCTCAGCGGTTTCTCTGACAGACCTCCCAGAGCAGCTGTAAATAAATTCCAAAGAGCGTCTGGTGGAGGGGGTTTAAGAACAGAGGCCTGTTGAAAGCATTGCGACGCCAAACAATAAGGCCTCCTTGACCAGAGCCAGATGCACAGAGAATTCCAGAGACTCTCGGGACCCGGCATCCAGAGGCCCCGGATCTGCTCACGTCCTATTTGTTTGTCATTTATCTGTCCCACGAATGCGCACGGAGCCCACTCAGTATGGCGGCACCACGCCAGCCCCCGGGGCTACTCAGATGCACACCCCACACCCCGGCCGGGGCAGCAGAGGCCACTTCCGCTGAACCGACGCGGCTGCTTTAGAAAGCAGAGGATTCGGGGCTGGTCTGCTCTGCCCTCCGCCCCCCTGTGATGCTGGCTCGGTG